>NC_049227.1:23971404-24272423 GCF_011100685.1 Canis lupus familiaris
TTGCCCCTCCCTCGGATATTTCCTTTTCTTATATCCCCCCCAAAATTTAGGCAGAATATGTATTTTTTCAATAAATATTAAGTAGAATTAATCAGTGAAGCCATATGGCCCTCGATTTTTCTCTGTAGGAATGTTTTAAAGTACAAATTCAATTTCTTTAATAAAGATCTTTTCACATTCTATATTACTTCTTTTTTCTAATTTACTTTTAATACAAGTATAATTGATGTATAGTGATATATTAATTTCATGTATACAGTATAATGATACAGTTCTATACATGATTCGGTGTTCATCAAAATAAGTACTCTTAATCCCCTTTACCTATTTCATCCATCTCTCTCCCCATCTCCCATCTGGTAACCATCAGTTTGTTTGCTATAGTTTGAGTCTATAGAGTCTGTCTCTTTTTCTTTGTTTCCTAAATTTCACATATGAGTGAAATCATATGGTATTTGTCTTTCTCTATTTCACTTAGCATTATACCTTCAAGTTTCATCCATGTTGTTGCAAATGGCAAGATCTTGTTCTTTTTTTTTTTAGAGTAGGTTCCATGCGCGACGAGGGGCTTGAACTCACAACCCTAAGATCAAGAGTTTCACACTCTACCACCTGAGCCAGCCAGGAATCCCAAGATATCATTCTTTTTTTGTGGCTGAGTAATATTCCTTTTCTTTCCTTCTTTCCTTCCTTCCTTCCTTTCCTGCCTGCCTTCCTTCCTTCCTTCCTTCCTTCCTTCTTCCCTTCCCTTCCTTCCTTTTTCTTCTTTCTTTTATACACACACCTCCTCCTTTATCCATTCATCTGTTGATGGACACTGGGTGGCTTCTATAACTTGATTCATAAATAATGCTGAAATTAACATAGAGATGCATATATCTTTTCCAATTAGCACTTTTGTTTCTTTGGGTAAATACCCAGTGGTGGAATTATTGGGCCATATGGTAATTCTGTATTTAATTTTTTGAGGAACTTCCATACTATTTTCCACAGTGGCTGTGTCTGCTTGCATTCCCACCAACAGTGTGTGATTATTCCTTTTTCTCTACATCTTGCCAACACCTGTTGTTTCTTGTGTTTTTAATTTTAGCCATTTGGGCAGGTGTCAGATGATATTTAATTTTGTTTTTGATTTGCATTTCCCTGATTATGGGTGATGTTGAACATCTTTTCACATGTCTTTTTTCCATCTTTAGGTTTTCTATGGAGAAACGTCTGTTCATATCTTCCGCCCGCTTTTAAATGGATCATTTTTTTTTTTTTGGCATTGAGTCATATAAGTTCCTCAGATATTTTGGATATCAACCCCTTATCAGATATGTCATTTTCAAATATCTTCTCACATTTGGTGGATTGTATTTTTGTCTTATTGATGGTTTTCTTCAGCGTGCAAAAGCTTTTTATTTTGGTATAGTACCAATAGTTTAATTTTGCTTTTTTCCCCCTTTCCAAAAGAAATATACTTTAAAAAATTGTTTCTATGGCTGATGTCAAGGAGATTATTGCCTGTGTTTTTTTCTAGAATTTTATGGTTTCAGGTTTCACATTTAGGTCTTTACCACATTTTTAGTTTATTCTGTGTATAGTATAAGAAAGCAGTCCAGCTTCATTCTTTTGCATGGAACTGTCCAGTTTTCCCAGCACCATTTGTTGAAGGGATTTTTTTTCCCATTGTATATTCTTGGCTCCTTTGTTGGAGATGAAAATTGACCTTATAAGCTGGATTTATTATTATTATTTATTTATTGGCTCTCTACTGTGTTTCACTGATGTGTGTGTGTCTACTTTTGTGTCAGTACCATACAGTAATGATTACTATAGCTTTGTAGTATATCTTGAAATCTAGGATTGTGATACTTCCAGTTTTGTTCTTTTAAAAGAATGATTTGACTATTCAGAGACTTCTGTGATTCCATACAAATTTCAGGATTATTTGTTCTACTTTGAAAAATGCTAATGATATTTTGATGGGTATATTTTTTCTTGAATCAGTTTTGGTACTTTTTATCTTTCAAGAATTTTTTTCCTCATTTCACCTAAAATATCAGATTTATTTGAATCAGGTTGTTTATAATGTCTTTATTCTTTTGACATGTTATCTGTAGAATATGTCATGATATATCCATATCACCTCATTCATTCCAAATACAGTATCACTAGTTTTACTGAATGCATTGGTCATCTCAAAGAACACACAATTTCTTTAAAAATCTCAAGTTTACTTTTGTTAGACACATTCTATAGACTGGAATATAGGTATGTAAGGTTAGAAGTATTGTTTCTAAGTGTTTTTCTCTTTATTCTTTCAGTAAATACACAGGTGTAAAGCATTTAGAAGTGTGCCCAGTACAAAGCAAATAAATGATTAAACAATCATTCCAAGTCTTGGAAATAACCAAGAATTCCTTGTCATTTTATTCTTTTCCTACTATAGTAAAATGTTCCATGAATTAAGTGGGTTATGGACGTTTTATTCTGGTTGGTTTTTACTCCCTCTCTTCCAATAGTTGGTTTACAATTATTTTGCTAGAGAAAAATCAATTCTGAGTAAATATATTCTTTCCTATCTTCATGATTTGCATTCTACATTGTGTTATGATCCACTCTCTATAGCTTAGAAATCCATATCTAATGTGATGACATTAGTCTGTGTGACCATTAATTTCTGAGTCTTCCCTCTCCTCCATATCCAAAATATTTGGTAGGAACACATGATGAAATATTATGTTTGTAAATCCTTGTATTTCCTATTTAACTTGATGATATATTTATTAATCTTGGTCTCTTCTGATATCATTTATATACTTATGATATGGGATGGGCAGATGTTGTAGTAAAGTGTAATCACTTTCTCTAATGTGTTTCTCTCAGAGATACTCTGAATTTCCAGATTTATAATTACTACACTGTGTTAAAAGTACCCAACAAAATATTTGTCTTCTTTTTTAATTTTTTAAAAAAGATTCTATTTATTTGAGAATGAGTGGGAGTGAGAGACAGCACGAATGGGGGTAGGGGCAGAGAGCGAGAGAGAGAGAGAGGGAGAAGCAGGCTCTTCGCTGAGCAGGGAGTCCGAAGTGAGGCTCCATCTTGGGACTCTAGGAGCATGACCTGAGCTGAAGGCAGATATTTAACGAATAAGCCACCCAGGTGTTCCAAAATATCTGTCTTCTAACTGTGCTGAATTAAAGTTCATATAATAAATGTACAGTTGTAATTTCATTCATTTCCTTTATCCTCCTTCATGACTAGGATTAAAGTCCACCTCAGTTCTGTTCTATGCTCCTGCTTCTCAAGAAGTTTGATTTACTTCCTAAATAAATATAGCTCCCACAGGGAATTTTCTGTTTCATTCCTGTTCTGGGATATAATTATTTCTTTTCATTAATTAGAATCTTGGTTGCCTGAAGCCTTGTGTTTTAATTCCTTCATTCTACCAAAGAGCTCTATATCAGATGGAAATGTAGAACAATGTCCTCTAAGTCTGTCATCTCTATTGTGTATAGCAGCCACCCTGCATATATGGGATATTTAGGTCATAATAATCTTAGACAAAAAGATGAAAATGGCACACTCCCTCAAGGCCAATGATGAGTAATCTTAGTTTCCATTTGTCTTACCTGAGATGAGAATCCCAGGTAGAATTATCATCCCTGTGTTTCCTTTCTATATTTAATTTGGCTAATTACTGAGGTCAACCTCCCTTATTTCTGTGTCCTTATCACCCTTGTTCCAAGAGTTGCCATTTAAGCTACTTTTATCTTTCATCATCTTAATATTTCCCTAGACCTTACTTACCATGCCACTGTCACTAGACTGCACACCTCCCTCAGAAAAAAAAATCAGTAGCAGGAAGATGGTAATGGAGTAGGATGCTTAGCTTGCCTCACCCCATGAACACAACTAGGTAACCATCAAATCATTTAAATTCCCCAGAAAATTACCTGAAGACCGACAGAACAAACATCATGACTAAAGGGAGAGAAGAGGCCACACCAAAGAAGGCAGGGTGTGCAGAAACATGGTTTAGGAGAAAAAGAGATTGTGGCTGCAGAAGGGAGGGAGTTGTGGTGTCAGATAAGGGGAGAGAGAGAGAGATAGAGAGAGAGAGAGAAAGAGATAGATAGAGAGAGAGAGAGAGAGAGAGAGAGAGAGAGGAGCATATGGTAATTCCACTGGCTTGGGTAATGAAAGGGCCTGAATTCTGTGAGTTCTTGCAACCAGGGGAGCTTAAAGCTTGGAGTTTTAAAGGATAGTGGGTTTGGCTGCGATAGAGCTCAAACAGCACTATGTTGTTCCTGGAAGAAAGCAGGCAGACAACCTGGGGGAATGTAGTGTGAAAACAGTGATCTAAAGAGTGCCTGGAGTGGGGAGATTTTTTGCTCCTTGGAGCATGTCCCTGAGAGGCAACATTCATAGAGACACCTTTCTGGGAACAAAAGAACTGGCTGGTGCCATTTCGCTTCCCCTCCCCTCAGCATAAACTCAGAGCAATCTGTGGGAATCAGAGCATAGCATGGACAATGGCTGCCTAATGTGCTTACACCAAACCCCACCCCCCATGCTCTGGTGGAACTGCCCTTCTCAGTCACACTTGCCTCAGTCCCAGCCCGTGGGCCTCTTCCCGGAAAATGAGAACAAACCCCTGTCCACACCATGTCTCCTGACCAGGAAGTTTTGCAGGGCCTCAGTTCTGGTGGAGGTGGTGATAGGCCTCATTTCATAAACAGACAAGAGCAAACCCAGTTAAAACTCAACAGAGTTAGGCCAGGAACCAAACACTGCCACAGCCTCTGCAGATGACTGGCTTGAAGGATAGAGGACAGAGCAGCCAGAACATGACAACAGAGTGCATGCAGCACACACTAGAGATGCTCCCTGAAGTTCCAGGCCCTGGGCACTACATGACCTCTTCTTCATAAGGCCATTACTCTCAGGAGCAGGAGACATAACTGGCTTTTCTAACACACAGAAAAAGGCAGAGACAGACAAATGCCCAGACAGAAAAATGTTTCCCAGATGAAAGAACAAGATAAGGCCACAGCCAGAGATCTATGCAAAGCAAATATAAGCATGATCCCTGTATAGAATTTAAAGCAACAATCTTAAGGATACTCACTAGGCTTGAGAAAATAATAGAAGACATCAGTGAGACCCTTACCACAGAGATAAAAGAGTTAAAAAAGAATCAACTAGAGATGAAAAGTGAAATCAATGACATTAGAAACATACTTCATGCAATGAACAGAAGGCTGGAGGAGGCAGAGGAATGAATTACTGACATAGAAGACAAAGTAATGGAAAACAATGAAGCTGAACAAAGGATAGAAAGATGAATTATGTAAAATAAGAATAGACTTAGGGAATTCAGTGACTCCATCAAATGTAATAACATCCACATTATAGGAGTCCCAGAAGAAATAGAAAGAGAAAAGGGAGCAGAAAATTTATTTCAAGAAATAATTGCTAAAAACTTCCCTAATCTGGGGATGGAAACAAACATCCAGATCCAGGAGGCACAGAGAACTCCCATCAAAATCAACAAAAGGAGGCCAACACCAAGACATACTGCAATTAAATTTACAAAATATAGAGATAAAAGAATCTTAAAAGCAGCAAGATCAAAGGAGTCATTAACTTACAAGGGAAAACCCATAAAACTGGCTGGAGATTTCTCAACAGAAACATGGCAAGCCAGAAGGGAGTAGCATGATATATTCAAAGTGCTGAATGGGAAAAATTGCAGCCAGGAATACTCTATTCAGCAAGGTTATCATTCAGAATAAGAGAAATAAAGAGTTTCACAAACAAAAACTAAAGGAGTTTGTGACCACTAAGCCAGCCCTGTAGGAAATACTAAAGATGACTCTGAAAAGGAGAGACCAAAGTTGACAGTATAAAGTCAAGAAATACAAAACTTAAAAATAAGTATTTCAGTAAAAATCAGTCAAGAAACTTACACACAATAAGAACATAAACCTAATAAAATATATGTAAAAATGAGGGAAGAGTGGACAAAAGAATGAATTCAAATTTGAATGGCCATCAACTTAATATAAACGGCTATTTGCAGAAGATGTTATACACAAATGTAATGGCAACCATATATAAAAAGTGACTATAAATATACAAAGAATAAAGAGAAAAATCCAAATATATCACTAAAAAAATCAGCAAAACATGAAAGACAAGGAAGTATCAGAGAAAAATATCCAGAGACGACCACAGAAGTAATAAAATGGCAATAAATACGTACCTATCAATAATTACTTTGAATGTCAATGTACTAAATGCTCCAGTGAAAAGACATAGGATGTCAGAATGGATAAGAAAACAAGACCCATCTATATGCTGCCTACAAGAGATCCATTTTAGACCTCAATGGTCTAATTGATCAAACAAGAGGGAATGGAGAAACATTTATCATGCAAATAGATGTAAAAAAAAAAGCCAGAATAACAATACTTATCAGATAAACTAGACCTTAAAACAGATTGTAATGAGAGACAAAGAAGCACAATATATAATCATAAAGGGGACAATCCTCAAAGAAGACATAACAATATAAATATTTATGTACCCAACATGGGAGCACCCAAGTATATAAAGAATTAATAATAAACATAAAGGAACTAATTAATAATAATACATTAATAGTAGGGGACTTTAACACCCCAATTATGTCAATGGATCTATCTAAACAGAAAATAACCAAGGAAACATTGGCATTGAATGACACATTGTACCAGACAGACTTAACAGATATATTCAGAACATTCCATCCTAAAACAGAATACATATTTTTTCAGGTGCACAGGGAAAATTCTCCAGAATAGATAACATATTATGTCACAAAGCAGGCCTCAAGAAACACAAAAAGATTGAAACCATACCATGGATATTTTCTACCACAACACTATGAAACTAGAAGTCAACCACAATAAAAAAAATCTGGAAAGAGCACAAGTACATAGAGGTTAAACAACATGCTACTAAACGATGAATGGGTAAATCATGAAATAAAATAAAAAATAAAAAAATACATGGAAACAAAAATGAAAACATTATGGTCCCCAAACTTTGGGATGCAGCAAAAGTGGTCCTAAGTTGGAAGTATACAGCAATACAGGTCTACCTCAAGAAACAAGAAAAATCTCAAATAAGCAATCTAACTGTACACCTAAAGGGGCTAGAAAAAGAACAACAAACCAAGCCTAAAGCTACTAGAAAAAAGAAAAAAATAGAGATCAGACCAGAAATAAATGACATAGAAGCGAAAACAAAACAAAACAAAACAAAACCCAAACAAACAACAGAACAGACCAATGAAACCAGGTACTGGGTCTATGAAAAAAATAAGATTGATAAACAGCTAGCCAGACTTAACAAAAAGAAAAAAAGACTCAAAATAAAAAATGAGAGGAGAAATAACAACACCACAGAGATACAATCTTTTTTTCATTAATCTATTAAATTTCATTTTTCACACTTTAATTTGTATTCCACTTAGTTAACAGTGTAATATTAGTTTCATGTGCAGAATTTAGTGATTCATCACTTACATACAACATCCAATGTTCAACATACAAGTGTACTCCTTAATACCCATCACTGCTTTAACCCATCCTCCTGTCCACCTCCCCTCCAGTAACCCTCAGTTTGTTCTCTATAGTTAAGAGTCTGTTTCTTGGTGTTATATGCAACTGATGAATTATTGAAAACTACATCTGAAACTAATGATGTACTATATGTTGGCAAATTGAATTTAAATAGTAAAAAAAACGTGTTTCTTGGTTAGCCCCTCTTTTGTTTTTCCTCTATGTTTTTGTTTCTTAAAATTTGCAAATGAGTGAAACATATGGTATTTGTCTTTCTTTGATTTATTTCTATGACTGACTCAACATAATACTAACTCCATCCACATCACTGCAAATGGCAATATTTCACTCTTCCTTTTGGAAATATTATGTGGCATAGATATACACCACATTTTGTTTGTTTGTTTGTTTGTTTGTTTTAGAAAGCATCTTTCAACTAACAACATTCAGGAAGATGGAAGCATTTTTGTTTTACGTTCAATTTATTTAACATATTGTGTTTTATTAGTTTCAAGAGTAGAACTTAGTGATTCATCAGTTGCATATAACATTCAGTGCTCATTACATCAAGTGCTCTCCTTAATATTCATTATCCATTTAACCTATCCTCTCACCCACCTCCCCTCCAGCAACCCTCAGTTTTGTTCCTATAGTAAGAATTTATGATTTGCCTCTATTTTTTAAAAAGATTTTATTTATTCATGAGAGAAACAGAAAGAGGAAGAGAGAGAGAGAGAGGCAGAGACAGAGACACAGGCAGAGGGAGAAGCAGGTTCCACACAGGGAGCCTGATGCGGGACTTGATCCCGGGACTCCAGGATCACACCCTGGGCCAAAGTCCGGCACTAAACCACTGAGCCACCCAGGGATCCCCGCCTCTCTCTGGTTTTACCTTATTTAATTTTTCTTTCCCTTCCATTATGTTCATCTGTTTTATTTCTTAAATCATACATACAAAAGAAATCATATGGTATTTGAATGACTTATATTGCTTAGCATAATAACTCCTAGTTCCATCTGTGCCATTGCCAATAGCAAGATTTCATTCTTTTTTTTAAGATTTATTTACTTATTTATGATAGACATAGGGAGAGCGAGAGAGAGGCAGAGACACAGGAGGAGGGAGAAGCAGGCTCCATGCCAGGAGCCCCATGCGGGACTCGATCCCGGGACTCTAGAATCATGCCCTGGGCCAAAGGCAGGCGCCAAAGCACTGAGCCACCCAGGGATCCCTGATTCCATTCTTTTTGATGGCTAGGTAATATTCCAGTGTGTGTATGTGTGTGTGTGTGTGTGTGTGTGTGTGTGTACTACTTTTTCTTTATCCATTTACCTGTCAATGAACATCTAGACTTTTTTTTGATATTTTAGCTATTGTGGACATTGCTGTTGTTATAAACATTGGGATGCACGTGATCCTTTGAATCACTATGCTTCTGTCCTTTGGATAAATGCCCAGTAATGCAGTTGCTGGTTGTAGGGTAGCTCTATTTTTAACTTTTTTGAGGAACCTCCATACTGTTTTCCAGAGTGGCTGCACCTGTTTGCATTCCACAACAGTGCAAGAGGGTTCCCCTTTCTCCACATCTTCACCAACACCTGTTGTTTCTTGTGTATGGATTTTAGCCATTTTGACCAGTGTGAGGTGGTATCTCATTATAGTTTTGATTTGTATTTCCCTGATGCTGAGTGAGTGTTGAGTATTTTTTCATGCATCTGTTAGCTACCTGGATGTCTTCCTTGGAGAAAGGTCGGGTCATGTCTTCTGCCCATTTCTTGACTGGATTTGTTTTTTGGTTGCTGAGTTTGGTTAAGTTCTTTATAGATTTTGGACCTAGTCCTTTATATGATATTTCATTTGTGAATATCTTCTCCCATTTCGTAGGTTGCCTTTTTATTATTTACTGTTTATTTTTTCAATGCTTTATTTAAATTCAATTTGCCAACATATAGTGTAACACCCAGTGCTCATCTCGTCCTGTGCCCTCCTTAATGCCTGTCACCTAGTTACCCTATCCCCCCATCAACCTTCCCTTCTGCAACCCTTTGTTTCCCAGAGTTAGAGCTGCTTGTGGCTTATCTTCCCCTCTAATTTTTTGCCAATTTCCCCCCTTCCCTTCCCTTATGGCTCCTTTCACTAGTTCTTATATTCCACATATGAGTGAAACCATATGATAATTGTCTTTCTCTGATTGACTCATTTCACTTAGCATTAATACCCTTCAGTTCCATCCATGTCAATGTAAATGGTAGGTATTTATCTTTCTGATGGCTGAGTAATATCCCCTTGTGTATCTATCATCTATCTATCTATCTATCTATCTATCTATCTATCTATCTATCTACCTACCTATCCATCCATCCATCCATCCATCCATCCATCCATCCATCCATCCATCCATCCATCCATCCATCCATCTATATCTATATATATCTCACATATTTATCCACTCATCTGTCAAAGGACATTGTGGCTCTTTCCACCTGTAGGTTGCCTTTTAGTGTTGTTGATGGTATCCTTTGCTGTGCAGAAGCTTTTTATCTTGATGAAGTCCCAATAGTTCATTTTTGTTTTTGTTTCCCTTACCTTTGGAAATGTGTCTAGCAAGAAGTTGCTGTGACCAAGGTCAAAGAGGTTGCTGCCTGTGTTCTCCTGTAGGATTTTGATGGTTTCCTGCCTAACTTTTAGATCTTTCATCCATTTTGGGTCTACTTTGGTGTATGGTAAGAAAGAGGTCCAGTTTTATTCTTCTGCATATGGCTGTCTAATTTTCCCCATACCATTTGTTGAAGAGACTGTCTTTTCCACTGGATATTCTTTCCTGCTTTGCAGATTAGTTGACTAGAGAGTTGAGAGTCCTCTTCTAAGTTGTCTATTCTGTTCCATTGATCTATGTGTTTTTGCCAGTACCATACGGTGATGACTGGAGCTTTGTAATACAGCTTGAAGTCTGGAACTGTGGTGCCTCCAGCATTGGTTTTCTTTTTCAACATTCCTTTGGCTATTTGGAGTCTTTTGTGATTCCACAAATTTTAGGATTTATTCTAGCTCTGTGAAAAATGCTGGTGTTATTTTGATAGGGATTGCACTGAATGTGTAGACTGCTTTGAGTAACATAGATATTTTAACAATATCTGTTATTCCAGGGGTTCCTGGGTGGCTTAGTGAGTTAAGTATCTGCCTTCATCTCAGGTCATGACCCCAGGGTCCTGGTATTAAGTCTTATCTGGGCTCCTTGCTCAGTGGGTGCCTGCTTCTCCCTCTCCCTGTGCCTGCTGCTCCACCAGCTTGTGCTCTGTCAAATAACAAATCTCAAAAAAAAAGAAATGCAACAGATTTTTATATGCTGACTTTATATCTTGCAACATTGGTGAATTCATGTATCAGTTCTGGGAAATTTTTTGTGGAGTCTTTTGAGGTTTCTACATAGGACCATGTCATCTGTGGAGAGTGAAATTTGACTCCTTCCTTGACAATATGGATGCCTTTTATTTCTTTTTGTTGGGCTGCTTGAGGCTAGGACTATCAGTACTATGTTGAACAACAGTGGTGGGAATAGACATCCTTGTTCTTGAACTTAGGGGAAAAGCTCTCAGGTTTTCCCCATTGAGGAAGATATTTGCTGTTTTTTTTTTTTTTTTTTTTTTTTTGTATATGGTTTCTATGATGTTAAGGTATGGTCCATCTATCCCTACTTTGTTCAGAGGGTTTGTATCAAGAAAAGATGCAGTATTTTGTTAAATGTTTTTTCTGCATGTATTGAGAGGATGATACAGTTTTTCTCCTTTGTTTTACTAGTGTGGTGTATCATATTGATTTGTGGATGTTGAACCACCCCTTCAGGCCACAAATAAATACTTGGAATAATCCTTTCAATGTATTGTTGGATACTATTAGATAGTATCCTTGTAGAATTTTTGGTCCATGTTCATCAGGAATGGGGTCTGTGATTCCCTTTTTGGTAGGGTCTTTGGTTTGGGGATCAAAGTAATGCCAGCCTCGTAGAATGAGCTTGGAATTTTTCCTTCCAGTTCTATTTTTTGGAATAATTTCAGAGAACAGATATTAATTTTTCTTTAAATGTTTGGCAGAATTCTCCTGGGAAGCCATCTGGCCCCGGAGTCTTGTTCATTGGGAGTTTCTTGATTACTGATTGAATTTCTATGCCAGTTATGGGTCTGTTCAGATTTTCTATTCTTCCTATTTCAGTGTTTTGTTTATATGTTTTAAGGAAGGCATCCCTTTCTTCCAGATTGCTTAATTTATTGGCATATAATTGCTCATAATATTCTCTTATAATTGTATTTCTTTGGTGTTCATTGTGATCTCTCTTCTTTCATTCATGATTTTATTTAGTCCTTTCTCTTTTCTTTTTGGTAAGTCTGGCTAGAGGTTTATCAATCTTATTAGTTCTTTCAAAGAACCAGCTCCTACTTTTATCAATCTGTTCTGCTATTTTTAAATTTCTACACCATTGATTTCTTCTCTGATCTTTATTATTTCTCTTTTCCTATTGGATTTAGGCTTTATTTTCTATTCTTTTTCCAGCTCCTTAGGTGTTGGTTAGGTTGTGTGTTTGAGACTTTTCTTGCTTCTTGAGGAAGGCCTGTATTTCTATATACTCTTAATATACTACTGTATTTCTATATATGCCTTTGCTGCATCCCAAAGATTTTGAACTGTCATGTTTTCATTTTCATTTCCTCCCATATACTTTTAAAATTCTCCTTTAATTTCCTGATTGACTTACTCATTCTTTAGTAGGATGTTCTTTAACCTTAAGTATTTGTGGTTCTTACAAATTTCTTCTTGTGGTTTACTTCAAATTTCATAGAATTGTGGTCTGAAAATATATATGGTATAATCTCAATCAAGTTGTACCAATTGAGACCTGATTTGTCACCCAGTATGTGATCTATTCTATAAAATTTTCCATGTGCACTTGAAAAGAATGTGTATTCTCCTTTTTAGGATGAAAGGTTCTGAATATATCTATTAAGTCCATCTGGCCCAGTGAGTCATTCAAAGCTCTTGTTTCTTTGTTGATCTTCTACTTAGATATCTGTCCATTTCTGTGAGTGGGGTGTTAAAATCCTCTATTATTGTACTATTATAAGTTTTTAAATGTTTATTAATTGACATATATTTGGGTGCTCCCAAGTTAGGGGCATAAATATTTACAATTGCTAGATCTTCTTGTTGGATAGGACCCTTTATAATAATATGTTCTTCATCTCTTATTACATTCTTTGGTTTAAAATCTAGGTTTTCTGATATAAGGATGGGTACTCCATCTTCCTTTTCATGTCCATTAGCATGATAAATGGTTCTCCATCCCCTCACTTTCAATCTGGAGGTATCTTTGTATCTAAAATGAGTCTCTTGTAAGTAGCATATTGATAAGTCTTGTTTTTTTAATCCATAGATACTCTAATATGCCTTTTGACTGGAACATTTAATCTATTTACACTTAGAATAATTATTGAAAGATATGAATTTAGTGCTATTGTATTACCTGTAAAGTCATTGCTCCTGTAGATTGTTCCTTTCTAGTCTTTGTTACTTTTGGTCTCTCGCTTCAATATTTTATTTTAAATATACAATATATGAAATATTTTATGTATTACATATATAAAACTATATAAAATATTAATAAATGTTAATTAAATACATATTAAAGATATTTATATTAAATATCTCTTAATACTTCCTGAAGGATTTAGTGTTCACAAATTCCTTTAAGTTTTTGTCTTGGAAACTCTCTCTCTCCTTCTGTTCTGAACGACAGCCTTGTTGGATAAAGTATTCTTGGCTTCATATTTTTCCCATTAAGCATGATGACTATATCATATCAGTCCTTTCTGGCCTGCCAGGTTTCTGTGGACAGGTTTGCTGCCAGCCTTATCTATCTACCCTTGTAGGTTTAGGACCTCACTTCCAAGCTACTTTCAGGATTTTTCTCTTTATCTTGTAATTTGCAACTTTCAGTATAATATGTTGAGGTGTTCATCTATTTTTGTTGATTTTAAAAAATGATTTTACTTATTTATTCATGAGACACACACACACACACATACACACACAGAGGCAGAGACACAGGCAGAGGGAGAAGCAGACTCCATGCAGGGAGCCCGATGTGGGACTCGATCCTAGGTCTCCAGGATTGGGCCCTGGGCGGAAGGCAGTGCTAAACCGCTGAGCCACCGGGGCTGCCCTATTGTTTTTTTAAGGGTAGTTCTCTGTGCTTCCTGAACTTAAATGTGTGTTTCCTTACCCAGATTAGGGAAGCTCTCAAATATAATTTGGTCAAATAAACCTTCTTCCCCTATTTCCCACTCTTCATCTTTTAGTACTCCTATAATATGGATATTACTTTGCTTTATGGAATTGCTGGGTTCCCTAAGTCTACCTTTGTGATCTAATAGTTTTCTTTCTTTCTTCTTTTTAGTTTCCTTATTTTCCATAATTTTGTTTTCTAGGTTACTGATTCACTCTTCTGTTTTGTTCAGCCTGGTTATTTTGGTCTTCACTTGGAACTGATTCTCAATAGTAGCATTTTTAATTTCAGCCTGACTAGATTTTAGTTCTTTTCTCACTCTAGTAAGGGATTCTCTAGTGTCTTCTATGTTTTCAACCTCAGCTAGTATCTTTATATTTGTTTTTATATATATATTTTACAGTTTTTACAAATATTTTGTTTATTTTAATGAAGCTGGTATAGACAATGTCCATTTAAAATCCATATCCCAGGCCAAAAAGTACAAATAAAATAAAAAGAGCAGTGTTCTATTGAATACACTTCTGCATGAATAGCTTTATTAACTGCTAATGAAAATTAGAACTTTTATGGGATCTTCTGACAAGACTTTTTATCTTAAAATGCTTTCTCTTCAGTGAAGCCATCTTTGGAATTAGTCATTTACTCTCATTATCTCTGTCTTCTCTACTCCAGCCTGATATTTCTCTTCCTTTGGTTCAGATCCTTAACTTTTAAAAGAAGCTTCAAGTTAAGGAATGGTCATTTTCCCATTTTCCCACTTTCTCATTTTCAGTTCTCTGAAAAACTTCCATCTCCCACTGAAAGTCACAATCCAGGGGTGTGCTAGAACTTCAGGGCCAATTGGAAAGTCATCATGAACACCTGTATTGGTCGTTCTTATCACAAGCCTGAAAATGCACAGTCCTGGAAAAGGTGGCCTCTCTGTGCACACATGTAATTTTTAAAAAGGAAAGGGCAATATGAAAGGGGCTGAGGTTTTGTCACCAAAAATCAGCACAATGAAAACAAGTGATAATCAATAATGGGCACTAGAATTCAAATTGCCAGATGTTTTAAAGAGATGGGGTGCCAGTTTTCAATTCTGTTTTGAACACATTACAAAAGAACTATTTTTAAAAATAAGAAAGGTTTGAGGGTAAAGAAAAAATAAAAAGAGTATCTAAATCGTTGAATGTCCCCCTGTTTGTTCCTGATAAACTTCAACCATATCTTCTTCTTCCATTCCCAGTTCTTTTGGAGTGTGATTATCAGCAACTCTCTGACCTTCAAAGAGAAACCTGAGTGAATTCACTGGAACTCCCTGTCTTTGACAGTATGATTCTTTGAGTTTCTTGAGATGTGTTGTCATTTTCACTTTGAATAAGTCAATCTCACTGCTATCCTGTCCAATGACTTTCAGTTTAATGTATTCTCCTTCCTACTTATCTCCCAAGTCCTCAGTTGAAGGTTTGCCTCCTGGTCGGACATGGTGACAGTGGCTTATCCAGGGTTTCCACAAAGCAGCGGCCTCAGGTAGGCAGAACCTTGCTCCAGGGTTTACAAATTCGTCTCTTCCCCACAGCACAACACCGTGACTCTATAATTGTTTTAAATTCTAGTTCAGACATCTTATATCCATATTGATTAAATCCTTGGCTGTACTACCTCCTGTTCTTTCTTTTGGGGTGAATTTCTCCATTTTGTCTAATCATTTTGTCTAGAATACAAGAAAAAAACAGTAACAAACAAAAAGAAACTAGATCCTGTGTGTGTTTTGGTCTGTTAAAAGAAACTAGATCCCAAAAGAAAGAGATACACACACACACACACACACACACACACATACACACACACACATATACATACATACATACATACACACACATATATATATACACACAAATATAAATTTAATGAAAGGAAACAAAATATAAAAATATATAAAGTATATATAAAAATAAAAATTAAAAAGAGAAAAAGAATTTAAAAAATAATATAACAAAAAATACGAAAGGCTAAGGAATAAAAATACAAAGAATGCTATATACTTTTTTCCCCAAGAGCTGAAGCTTTGCAGACCTCTATGATCAGTAGACTTTGCGTGAGTTGTTTGTGCTGATCTTCTGGGAGAGGTGCCTGTTGCACTGATTCTCAGGTGGACTTGCCTTAATGGAAATGGGCCTCCAGTTTTCAGGGAGGCAGGGATTGGTGTAAGGGGCTCCAGACTCCACTAGGAGGCGCTGTTTTGCACCATGAAGGCGTTCATCAATTGATGGGTGGGATGAATGTGGCTGTGCCCTGTTCTTTAGCCCTGGAGCTGAAAATTCACACCCCTCACTCTTCCGTGGGTCTTCACAGAAAAGCAGTCAATCACTCCCCATCCTCTTAGCTTCCATCAGAACTCTGTGTTCACCAGCCTATGATGGAGGATTTACCTCAGGCATGTGAGATCCAAAACCCCCAATTTTAAGAACTTCTGGAGTGCGGACCCATACTGTTCATCCTGGGGTGGTGCGTTTCACCACGCTTCTACCTTTTGCTGGACTCAGCCCAGGAAAGCAGTCACACAAATGCACAGTGGTTTGCAGTTTATGGCAACACATAGGAGAAAGCCAACACTTAGATGCACTGTTCTCAGCTGGCTTCCATGTTCCTATGCCTGGGAACTCTGCCACACTCAAACACCACCTGTTCTTCTTGCCACCCCAGGGAACCTCAGACAATGTTGTCACACCTGGGATTCCATCCTGCTTCACCACCTGAGCACCTTTGGCCAGGCATATTCCTCACTGTAGCAGACTTCTGTTAAGTTCCAATTCTGCACTCCACTGTTTATAATACTTTGTGGTAGCATCCTTAAGCAGGCTCCCTCCCCTCCACCGTATTCTCAGGTGTATCACACTGGATTCAAGTCTCTGCAACTCCTACCTTCCAGAGGGTGGTTGCTTTTCTACTTGTAGACTTGTAGAAATTGTTTTCTCCGATCTCTAATTGGTTCCTCAGGTGTTCAGAATGACTTGATAACTTATCTACTTGGCTTCAAGGGACAAGACAAACTTAGAGTTCCCCTACTCCTCCACCATCTTAACTCCTCTCACACATTTTCTTTTTCTTTTTTTTTTTTTTTTTTACACATTTTCTTTATCCATTCATCTGTTAATGGATATTGGGCTGTTTCCATAATTTGGCTATTGTTGACAGTGCTGCTATAAACATGGGGGGGTGCATGCATCCTTTGGAATTAATGTTTTGTATTCTTTGCATATGTAGAATTTAAGAAACAAACAAACAATGAGCAAAGGGGAAAAAAGAGAGGAAGGCAAACCAAGAAACAGACCCTTAACTATAGAGAGCAAACTGATGGTTACCAGAGTGGATGTGGTTAAAGGGATGGGTTAAAGAGGTGATGGAGTTTAAGGAGTGCACTTGTGATAAGCACTGGGTATAAGTGCTGAATACTATATGCCTGAAACTAATATTATACTGCAGGTTAATTAACTATAATTTAAATAAACAAAAAATTCAAGTAAGCCTTTTGTGAACTTGAACGTATGAGGCAATCCTCTCGTTCAATGAGAGAAATCTTCAGTTGTGAATTTCTCAAATTTAGTCAGCATCTGACAGTTGTAATTGGACACTGGCTTGTTGGTAAATTACTGCTCACCTTGCTAAACATAGAAAATTACAAATGATTTCTGGTCACCCAAACCATTCATGTAGAACTTTGACCCTTTACCTGTGTGTATATTCTTTGGGTAGAATAAATGATAATTCAGCTCCAGTAAAATTTTCCACAGTGGCATCTGGAATATGAGAATGAATTATTTCTGAGATCTTTTCAACATCACAATGTGATTCCTTTTCCATGACTATATGATATCCAGCACCTGAGAGAAATCATTTAAAAGACCACATGAAGCATTTTCAGACTTTTTAATCTCCTTGTAAATCCAAACTTGGCTCTTCATCTTTCAAGTTACCTAGGTCCACAAAGAAGACATGGAATGTCACAAGATACTTTGTTATGAGTCAAGGAAGGCTCATGCCTTAAACTTCCAAATGTGGTTCCAAGAACCAAGGTATTGAATAAACATAACTCCTATAATTTTCTTAGTGAACAATAATAGCTTAGTGTATATAATCAGAAATAGTATACATATGAAGAAAGGCCCCTGTAATCAACTTATCACTCTTGAAACTGTAATCTTAAAAAATATTCATTTATTGTTACTGGTTGTCCAGTGTGTATCAGGCATTAACTAGGCCCTGAGGATTGATCAGTGAACAAAGCATGCAAAATTTCTGCCTTCTTAAGAGCTACTTTCTAGTAAAAGGACACAGATACTAATAAAGAGGAGTAAGTTAAAATATACACTATGTTAGGAAAAAATAAAGCAGAAAAGGGCTATATTAAGTGTTGAAAGAAAGTTGTTAAATTTTAGACAGAGATCCATGAAAAGCCTGAGAATATGATTTCTGACTAGTGATTTCAAAGAAATTAGAGAACTATTACATTTAGTGTTTTCCCTGTTATACAGAGAAATTGTTTTCTGGAATTGGAGAAAACCATCATTATTTTAAATATGCATTACAAATGGTCATTGTATTTGCATTTATGTTTCTATTTAAGATTAAAAATGTGACTATAGGTTTTTAAGTATATATATCTCTTAGAAGATAATCTGGTTTATCTACTTGGTTTATAGTGTGGAAGACACTATTACATTTTACAAAGAGGCAACTATATCCTGAGAATAAAGTGATTTATCCACTATTTATTAGCTATCGGAACCAGTTTACTTAAAAATTGATATGTAGGGCAGCCCCGGTGGCGCAGCGGTTTAGCGCCGCCTGCAGCCCAGGGCGTGATCCTGGAGACCCTGGATCGAGTCCTGCGTCGGGCTCTCTGCATGGAGCCTGCTTCTCCCTCTGCCTGTGTCTCTGCCTCTCTCTCTCTGCATCTCTATGAATAAATAAATAAATAAATCTTTAAAAAAATAAAAATAAATAAAAATTGGTATGTAAATTGTTTTTCATTTCTCAGGAATGATGACACAATTGTGCTCTTAAAACTGAAAAGAAAATGCCTCCTTTAGCAGAGAAGTGGGGTTGTTAAGTGAGAGTTGAATGCTAATACCAACATGGAATTTCCTATGCCATTAAAGAAGCAAACAAAAATCTCAGGCTTTTGATTAAGATGTAAGAAGCAATTTAAGTATATTTAAAATTTAGCATATAAGAAGGGACTGGAACATCCCAAAGTATTATATCTTTTAAAATACCTAGTTGTGTATTATGTACTATTTTATCAGAAATTAGTAACAGTAGTGAATGCTATTAGAAATTAGAAATAATTTATCAAAAGCATAGCTGTTTAAATGGTATGCCTCAGGGAATCCCTGGGTGGCGCAGCGGTTTGGCGCCTGCCTCTGGCCCAGGGCGCGATCCTGGAGACCCGGGATCGAATCCCACGTCGGGCTCCTGGTGCATGGAGCCTGCTTCTCCCTCTGCCTGTGTCTCTGTCTCTCTCTGTCTCTGTCTCTCTGTGACTATCATAAATAAATAAATTTTAAAAAAAAAAAAAAGAAAGAAACTGCAAAAAAAAAAAAAAAAGGTATGCCTCATAACCTAGCACAATTAGTTTAGATAAATCTAATTTTGGATTACAAGTCAACTGTACAAACTCAAACCTCTAAGGCGATCATAAACTTTGAAATACCTAAATGGGAATATAAATATGACTTTAGATCATTTTTTTATTTATCTAGGGCCCAGTTTTACATTCTATAAAATGAGGTGGTTGTTCTGAATATTAAATATGATATGTAAAGTGGATACCATAATAACTAATATAGAGTAAATAATGTGAGTTGAATGAATTCAAATACTGAATAAATGAATGATGAAGCAGCTCATCTTTATCTACATTTATGTTTATACCCAATTTTGAATTACTATTACTATAATTTTAGCCCTTGATAATTAACTGTTTGATGTTTCAGTTTTATCTCCTAAAAAAGTCCTATACTTATCAAAGTCAATGACTATATTATTCTACTTGTATGGTATCCTTACTGCCAATTATCATATTTTAGAGTTATCTCACCATATGAGATGTAAAACTTGTTTGGCAAATGAGAAATTAGTCATTTCCTCTCCTCATCAACCAATTAATTACTCAACACATAAATCTATTTGGACACAACTGTATTCTAGGGACAAAGAAAACTGTCAGTAGGTGTAAAGTGGGAGAAATAAGGATGGCCTTTGTAGGTTGATAAAAGTATTTTGTGAGTCTTAATGTATGTCTTAGAGAACAAACAATAAATATATATAAGGAATATCTAAGTTGCAAAGGGCCTTAAAAACCAATTAGAGGGATCCCTGGGTGGCGCAGCGGTTTGGCGCCTGCCTTTGGCCCAGGGCGCGATCCTGGAGACCCGGGATCGAATCCCACATCGGGCTCCCGGTGCATGGAGCCTGCTTCTCCCTCTGCCTGTGTCTCTGCCTCTCTCTCTCTCTCTGTGTGACTATCATAAAAAAAAAAAAAAAAAAAAAAAAAAAAACAATTAGAATCACCGAAATCTAATTAGTAGGACAGAGGGAGTCACTGATGTTTTGGCTATACTGACAATATATCATTAAAATCATGTAGAAGAATATCACTAAGACATCAATATCACAAGAATGAGCAAAGGGATAGAGAACCAACCATATGTTTGTTTCAGGAAGACAGAAGAGCCACAGCACTGCAGGGTCCCCCTGACCATGATGGCAATGCGGTCACCCAGGAGATCAGCTTCATCCATGGAGTGAGTGGTCAATAAGATGGTACGATTCTGTTTATACTGCTGAAGGAGCTCCCAGGTGGCTCTCCTTGAGACTGGGTCCATACCAGATGATGGTTCATCAAGTAACACTACCTAAAAACCAGAAGAATTATATGACATTCTAGGCTACTGGTGTCATAATTGCTCTTTGACAGGAACACACTTAAGCTAAGATACAAAATCTAGACTAAATATAGTGAAAAAATCCTAGAGAAAAAAAAAATCCCAAACCATGTTATGACAATTGAGCCAAAAAAGGCAAATTCCTTCTATCATTGGCAGAATTCCTTTAAGATTCATATCAACTCTCAGGTTTTTGTCAGCTGAGTTTTCTAGATTAGTTGGAAGGAACCCATGGTTAATGCCTCCTCAACCCCCTCTTTTCTTTAATACCTGGGAGCCCCCCATAAGTGCTATGATGATGGAGAGTTTGCGCTTCATTCCTCCACTCAGTGCCTTTGAAAGTGTATCACGCTTTTCTAGCAGGTTAAAAGTAGACAGCATATGGTCAATTTCCATAGAATACATGTTTTGATATATTCTTTTAACCTAAAAAGAGGAGGCAGAATTTACATGATGCATCCAACTTTATCCTTGTAAAGTGTTTAGATCATAGCTTTCTTTGTACATCTATGTAGATAAATGAAATTTCTTTCCAGTGTAAAAAATACTTTATCCCATCTCTTTTCACACATCAGCTACATAGTGTCTTCTTCACATTGCCTCCCTTTAAAGGAGAGCTCCTAAGGAAAGAGTTTATTCTCAGATTTATAGACATCTGGAACTCAGGAATGGAAAGAGAAAAGAAACATCTCTATTTTCTAGGCATGATGGAGTAAACCACCCCCCCCCTTCATTTCCCACTGAACTCAATTATTAAACCTGGAGAACTATAAAAAGTAAACATCAGAAGTTGGAACAGAATACCATATTTTGGTTTTTTTTTGTTTTTTGTTTTTTGTTTTTTTAATTTATTTTTTATTGGTGTTCAATTTACTAACATACAGAATAACACCCAGTGCCCGTCACCCATTCACTCCCACCCCCTGCCCTCCTCCCCTTCTACCACCCCTAGTTCGTTTCCCAGAGTTAGCAGTCTTTACGTTCTGTCTCCCTTTCTGATATTTCCCACACATTTCTTCTCCCTTCCCTTATATTCCCTTTCACTATTATTTATATTCCCCAAATGAATGAGAACATATAATGTTTGTCCTTCTCCGACTGACTTACTTCACTCAGCATAATACCCTCCAGTTCCATCCACGTTGAAGCAAATGGTGGGTATTTGTCATTTCTAATAGCTGAGTAATATTCCATTGTATACATAAACCACATCTTCTTTATCCATTCATCTTTCGTTGGACACCGAGGCTCCTTCCACAGTTTGGCTATCGTGGCCATTGCTGCTAGAAACATCGGGGTGCAGGTGTCCCGGCGTTTCATTGCATTTGTATCTTTGGGGTAAATCCCCAACAGTGCAATTGCTGGGTCGTAGGGCAGGTATATTTTTAACTGTTTGAGGAACCAGAATACCATATTTTGAAGTACCACTGACCCAGCATTGGGTTTACCATTTTCCCCCTTGTGTATCCTCTTAGCCTGAACACAAAGTAATCCAAAGCATGGTAATGCAGATAGAATTGAGAATGAGGAGAAATTCTTTAGTTCTGGTTTGAGGAATGGAAAAGAAAAACAAAAACAAAAAAAAACAAAAAACTCATAAAGCTCTGAGAGAGTGTGGGAGGTGGGAGGGCCAATTCCCTTTTATTTCTTTTTTAAATAAAAAAGGAACCCATTAGGAGTCTTGCTCCAACCCATTAGGAGCCTTGTGGCAGTGATGGTGGCAAGAACAGAAAGGAAAGGGAATCCTGTAAAAGCCAAAATTCTGAGGGAAAGGAATCTTCTCACTTAAGTAGAGCCATGGCTCCAACAGGAGAGGGTCAAACCCAGTTGCTTTTTACCACCCAGTCAGCTACTTGATTGTGGCACAATCATGAAACTGGGCAATTTCTTTTCTTTCTTTCTCTCTTTTTTTTTTTAAAGTGGGCAGTTTCTGCTAGAGGACTGAGAAAGGAATTTTCAGGAACTAGAAAATACTGGAGAGATAACAGAAGAGAGGAGCAGGAAAGTATGACTGTAAAGTTATTTATGAACTCATGTTTACCCCATCATTTATATATATGGATCTAATCCTAATTAGCATACCAAACTTTAAGAATTATGCTAATTAGTAAACCTCTACCCATATGTGAATTACTGAGTAACATACAAGGGAGAGCCTGGAATATCACTGCAAAGACTTTGAAGCTGACACTAAAACCATAGTCCACAGATAAATAAGATGAAGTCTCATGATTTACTTTTGAAAACATCCAGGATAAAAACAAAAATTAGCTGGCACACAAAGAATCACAAAAATCTCAACTCACTTAGGAAAAGACAATCAGCAGATATCAATGTCAGGATGGCACAGATGCTGGAATTAAACTAGAAAGTATCAACAAAATAAAGAAGAAGTTAGTGAAAATCTTAAAACTAAAAAATTTCAATAACCAAAATAAAAGGCTCATTAGATAATAGAATAGAAATTATAGAGTAAAGGGTCAGTGAACTTGAAGGTTGATCAATAAAAATTATCCGGATTCAGACCTGAGATTTATAGAGAGAACAGCCAGAAAGCTACAGAGAGAAGGGCTGTCGCTTCTAGCAAGGTAGGAAGACAGAAAAAAATAAAGAATTAAGTGAGAGAGGGGCACCGTGAGGAGCCGGGCTAAAGCTGAGCGGCAAAAGTCTCTGGGACAGGAAAGCCCAGCCCTGGAGAAGCCAGGACTTTAAGAATCTGCACCAATTCTTCCCCGATGGAAAAGCACTTAGCAGGGAAGTCGAGCAGAACTGCAGGAGGAGCTGTGGAGCCTCCAGGTTCCCGGAGTCCCTAATAGAGGAAGTGCACCTGGGAGAGAGCATACCACAAACTGTGGGTCAATCTCAGTAGAGGTTTGGCACACGCACCTGGCGGGGCACCTGGGAGAAGCCAGTTGGTCAGGCATGTGGCTCCGTACAGAGGTGTCTGCACCCTGCTGCCCTTGGTGCCGAGGCCCTGGGAGCACAATTCCAGCAGCACAGGGCCCTGGATCCCAGGGCGCCAGGGAACACAGCCCATGATCCTGCACTCCCCCCGGGACACGTGGTAGCAGGGAGGGCACAGGACAGCAAGGACTCTCCTGCCACCGGGTGCCCCCAAGCTGTGCAGATCAGTGCCCCCGTGCCACCCCTGCCCCAGTCCAGGAGCATCTAGGGGAGCTGGAGCTGGAGGCCTGGCCAAGCTGGAGGCCTGGCCGCCACCAGTGTTGTCCCTCCTTGTTTCACGGTGTGCCTGGGAGAGGCGGGGTCACCAGGGAGCAGGGGTCTCACAGGATAAACAGCTCCCACTGAGCCTGGCACCCTGCGGCAGGTGATGGTGCAGGCATCTCCCCCAGGTACACACACCTGAGAATCAGCACAACAGACCCCTCCCTCAAAAGAACAGCTGGAATAACGGGGGAAGAGCAAAATCTTGACCAAGCAGCGCTGGAAAGCTCCAGGGGAAGTTGAGGGATTTATAGTATATAGAACTAGAGGATACCCCTCCTTCTACCCCCCCCCTTTTCCATTACAATTCGTTTTTATATCAGAATAAAAGTTTCCAACTTTTCTCTCTTTTCCCACCTTAACTACAATATTTTTACCACCTCTTCATTTCTAAGTTTTTTTGTTTTTCAGTTTCATATTTCTACAATTACATGTCTTAGATATATTTTCCACTTCCAGATTCCCTTCAACATATTCAACTTAATTTTGGGAGATATAAAAGATATATTTTTTTAAATTTTGTTTTCTCTGCCTCACTTTGTTCTACAATGGTGTAAATTAATACCTTCTAAAACATGACCAGCATATACTCAGAACCGAGTGCTACACTGTGCTGATTCATTGTGTGAGATTATATTCTCTCTTCATTCCCATTCTATCCCCCTCTTTTATCTCATTTATGTTTTTGTGGTCAATGTTGGGGATCTCTATAAGTATTCTGGTTTATGTAAATTTGGGACTGAGCATCTTCTAACATACAGAACTTAATATACTCAGAACCAAGAGGATCACCCTCTAGGACCCCTCAGGTAGACTACATTCTTCCTCCACTACAACTTCATCACCACTACCATCTCCCAGTTCCCCCTCCCCCCTTTTTTTCTTTTTTCTTTTTAAAAAAGATTTTATTTATTTATTCATGAGACACACACACACACACACACACACACACACATACACAGAGGCAGAGACACAGGCAGAGGGCAAAGCAGGCTCCATGCAGGGACCCGATCCTGGGTCTCCAGGATCATGCCCTGGGCTGAAGGCGGTGCTAAACCGCTGAGCCACCTGGGCTGCCCTTTTTTCCTCTTTACTTTTGCTTTTTTCTATCTTTTTTCTCTTTTTTGGGATTCTTGGCCTTTTATTTTTTTTACTAAAATAGGTTAGAGATAGAATTTAGGATAACAATTATAAAGTACTAGCTGGGCTTCAAAAAAGCATAAAAGACACTGGAGAATATCTTAGTGCAGAAATGAGATGTAATCAGGCCGAAATTAAAAATAGTCTAATTGAAATGCAATCTAAATTGGATGCTCTAACAGCGAGGGTAAATGAGGCAGAAGAGAGACTAGTGACATAGAAGACAAGTCTATGGAAAGGAAAGAGGGAATGAGACAAAAACAAATAATAGCCCATGAGGAGAGCCTTTGAGAAACCAGTGATGCCATGAAAAGAATACATGTCAGAATTATTGGAGTGCCTAAGGATGAAGAGATAGAGAGAGAGAGTAAGAGAGAGAGAGTGCACACTGGAAGGTGTACTTGAGCAAATTATAGCTGTATTTCTCTAACCTGGGGAAGGAAATAGGCATTCATATCCAAGAGGTAGAGAAGACCCCTCCCAAAATTGATAAAAATAGATGAACAACCTGACATATAATAAAAAAGCTTACAAATTTCAGAGATAAATAGAAAATCCTGAAAGCAGCTTGAGACAAGAGATTCCTAACATATAGAGGGAAAATATTGGATTGACTGGAGACCTCTCCACATATATCTGGCAGGCCAGAAAGTGGCTGGCAAGATATATTCAGGGTACTAAATGAGAAAAATATGCAGGCAAGAATACTTTATCCAGCAAGGCTGTCATTCAGAATGGAAGGAGAGAGAAAGAGCTTCCAAGACAGAAACTGAAAGAGTATGTGATCACTAAGCCAGCCCTGTAAGAAATATTAAGGGGAGAGGGAGTCCGAGAGTAACATAGACCAGAAAGAAACAGAGACAATATACAGAAACAGGGATTTTACAGGTAATACAATGGCACTAAATTCATACCTTTCAATAATTACTCTGAAAGTAAATGGGCTAAATGCTCCAATCAAAAGACACAAGGTATCAGATTGGACAAAAAAGCAAGACCTATCCATATGCTGTCTACAAGAGACTCATTTCAGACCTCAAGACACCTCCAGACTGAAAATGACAGGGTAGAGAGCCATTTACCATGCGAATGGACCTCAAAAGGAAGCTAGGGTAGCAATCCTCATATTAGAAAAATTAGATCTTAAACCAAAGAGTACAGTAAGAGATCATACTATCATACTTAAATGGTCTAGCCAACAAGAAGATCTAACAGATATAAATATTTACGCTCCTAATTTGGGAACAGCCAATTATATCAACCAATTAATACCTAAGTAAAGAAACTCATAGGTAATAATACATTAATGGTAGGGGATTTCAATACCCCACTCACAGCAATGGACAGACTATCTAAGCAGAAGATCAAAGAATGAATGACACACTGGACCAGATGGACTTCACAGATATATTCAGAACATTCCATCCTAAAGCAACAGAATATATATTCTTCTCGAGTGCACATGGAACTTTCTCCAGAAAAGATCATGTAGTAGGTCACAAATCAGATCTCAACTGATACCAAAAGATTGGGATTATTCCCTGTATATTTTCAGACTACAATGCCCCTCCCTCTGCTCATACTTGTGCTCTCTCTCTGAAATAAATAAATAAAATCTTAAAAAATAAAACACAGAAACAAAAATGAATAGAATGGGAATGAAGAATAGAAAAATATATGACTATAGTAGGATATTTTAGAAATACTCTTCACTTAGTAATAGAACTATTAGACAGGCATCAGCAACTATACAGAAAACTAAATCAGATCAAGTTACTGAACTAATTGATGTTTACAGAAAGTTCCAACCAAACAGTAGAAAACATATTCTTCTCAAGTGCATATGGAATAGTAACCAAGATAAACCATATCCTCAGTCATAAAACCTCAGCAATTTTAAAACATTTATAATTACACAAAATATGATCTCTGACCAAAATAGAGCTAAGCATAACAGAAAGCAAGCAAGACACCTTTCCATCACTTGTACCTTAAGGATCATACTCATAAATGATCTATGAGTCACAGATTAAGTCTCAAGGAATGTAAAAAACATTTTGAACTGAATAAAAATGAAAAATAATAAATTGTATCAAAATCTGTGGGGTGCAACAAAGGAGTGCCTAGAGGAAAAATCATAACAATAAATGCTTATGCTAGAAAGAGAATGCAGATCGTCTTAGAAGCTACATGGGCAAACCAAAAAACAGACTCTTAAATATGTATAAAGAACAAACAGATGGTTACTAGAGTGGGGGCGAGTGGGAGATATGGCTGAAACAGGTGAAGGAGATTAAGAATACACATATTGTGATGAGCACTACCCTACCATACAGAATTGTTGAATCACTATATTATACACTTGAAACCAATAGAAAACTGTATTTTTAACTATACCAGAACTAAAATAAAATTTAAAAAACAAAGAAAGGCACTTCCTCATACTAATAAATGGTATTTGCAAAAAAAATTTTAATGGTGAAAATAGAATGCTATACCCCAAGATAAGAAACAAGTCAAGGATGCCCACAACATCATGCTGTTACTAGCCAGTGTGGCATGAAGTAAATAAATAAATAAATAAATAAATAAATAAATAAATAAATAAATAAATAGCAAATATTGGCACAAAGACCCTATACCTATTCTCCTATGATATGATTGTCTACCCACAAAACCAAGGAATCTACAAAAAAACACTCCTAAACCCATTAAGTGAGCTCAGTAAGGTCAAAGAATAAGCGGTCAACATATAAATATCAATCATTTTTCCACGTACAAAAAATGAACAACTGGAAATCAAAAAGCTTTTTAAAGCCCCCCAAAATGAAATTATAAGACTTATATATTGAAAACTAAAAATGGTGATTATATCAAACAATTTAATAGAGATATCATGATCAAGGATTTGAAATCTCTCAACATGATAACAATGTTGACTTTCTCCAAAGTGCTATACAGATTTAATGTAATATCAATCAAAATCACAGTAGAACTTTTGTAGACACATAAGAGATAATACGCAAATTTATTTGGAAGAGCCAAACAGCTATAATAGCTAAAACACTTGAAAAAGAATATAGTTGGATGAGCAATTGCACTGCTGGGGATTTACCCCAAAGATACAGATGCAACGAAATGCTGGGACACCTGCACCCCGATGTTTCTAGCAGCAATGTCCACAATAGCCAAACTGTGGAAGGAGCCTCGGTGTCCATCAAAAGATGAATGGATAAAGAAGATGTGGTTTATGTATACAATGGAATATTACTCAGCATTAGAAACGACAAATACCCACCATTTGCTTCAACGTGGATGGAACTGGAGGGTATTATGCTGAGTGAAGTAAGTCAATCGGAGAAGGACAAACAGTGTATGTTCTCATTCATTTGGGGAATATAATAGTGAAAGGGAATATAAGGGAAGGGAGAAGAAATGTGTGGGAAATATCAGAAAGGGAGACAGAACATAAAGACTCCTAGCTCTAGGAAACGAACTAGGGGTGGTGGAAGGGGAGGAGGGCGGGGGGTGGGGGTGACTGGGTGGCGGGCACTGACGGGGGGGACTTGACGGGATGAGTACTGGGTGTTATTCTGTATGTTGGCAAATTGAACAGCAATAAAAAATAAATTTATTATTAAAAAATTAAGTGTATAGACTGTTACAGGTCATTAGCATATTTGAAGCTTACTAAATGTGCAAAATGCTAATTGCATGGGGCCAATACCATGTAGCCATATTAATAGCCAGATGCTATGATTAAAAAATTAAAAAATTAAAAAAAGTAAAAGAATATAGTTGGATGAATAGCACTTTCCTATATTAAACTTACTATAAAGCTATACAAATCAGGGCAGTGTGGATCAATAGCACATAAAAGAAACTCTTGAGTTAATAAAGCCACAGAAATATGACCATTTGATCCTTGACACTGTAAAAAGCAATTCAAAGATGAAAGAACAGTATTTTCAAAAATTGGTTTTAGAACAACTGACCATGTATATGCAAAACAATGAACCTAGATCTACATTTTATAACTTTAAGCAAGTGGACCGCAGATGGACCATAGATCTGAGTATAACATAAAACTACAAAAATTTAGGAGAAAATACAGAATAAATCTTCATGCCTTGGGGTTAGGCACAGAGTTCTAGAAAAGATGGCAAAGGCAGGATCCTTTAAGAAAAATGTGATAAAAAATGTGATAGACTGGATTTCAGTATTAAAAACTTTTGGTCTATAAAAAGCATTGCCAAGAAAATGAAAAGACAAACTACAGAAATAGGAAAAATATTTGCAAAGCACATAGCCAACCAAGGATATATATCCAGAATATACAAAGAACTCTCCAAAATTTAATAACAAAATGAAAAATCATATTTTAAGAATGGACAAAGGGCCTGAACAAATATTTCATCAAAGAGGGTATAAAAATAGGAAATAAGTACATGAAAGATGTTCAACACCATTAGCCATTCATGAAATTCAAATTAAAACCAGGATTATATACAAATACATATCTATTAGAATGGTTAGAATGTTAAGAAGGGATGCCTGTGTTGCTCAGTTGGTTAACCATCTAACTCTTGATTTCAGCTCAGATCATGATCTCAGGGTCATGAGACTGAGCTACATGTCAAGCTCCACACTGAGTATGGAGTCTGCTTGAGATTCTCTCCCTCTCCATCTGCCCCTCTCCCTGCTTTTGCTCTCTCACCCTTAAAAAAATGTTAAAAAATATTACAATACCAAATTCTGGCAAGGATATGGAGCAACTGGAATTCTCGGCCATATAGATGGCTGGTGGGGGTTCAAAATGGTACAGTCACTCTAGAAAGAAGTTTGGAAGTTACTTATAAACACTTATAATATAGTACAGTAATCTCGTTATGAGAGAAATGAAAAATTATATTTATACACAAAAAACTCTACCTGAAATTCAGAACAGCTTTCATACTCATACTGTAAACAACCCAAATATCCTTTAATTGGTGTACTATATTACATCTAAACATGAAGTATGGGTGTTATTCTATATGTTGGCAAATTGAACACCAATAAAAAATGAATTTATTAAAAAAATAAACATGAAGTACTACTTAGCAATTAAAAGAAACATACTACTAATCATACATTAGTATGGATAGATCTCAAAGGCATTATGCTCTGTGTCAGTAGCTAATTTTTTAAGGTTACATAATATAGGATTCTATTTACGATGGTATTCTCAATAAGACATTAGTGATTAAGGATAGACCAGTGATTACCAGGGTGGGAATAGGGATGACTTACAAAGGAATAGCACAAGGGAGTGTTTTGGGGTGATGAAACTACTCTGTGGTGCAAGTCGAATGTGTTAAATTTCATATATCTATATATCAAAAGAAAAAAATAAATTTACTGTATAGTTTAAAAATATTTTTGACTCACCACAGAGTAGAAAAATAGGTGTTCTGAGATTGTCATGTCATTAAATAACAAGTCTTGCTGTGGGCAGAAGCCCAGATTTTTTCGAATCTCCATTATGTTCTTTGAGATGTCAAATCCATGAATATAGACCTCTTCTCTGGTAGGAGGGTAACGACCTACAAGTAATCAGAAGACATAAAAGAAGCTGAGCTTTGGTGAGAGAGCATGATAAGATAATGCAAATTACTATCTTAAATCCAGCCTGCTTATGGATTACTCAAAAGAATTAGCACTATCTCCTACAGTATACTTATCTTGATGAGCACTAAGTAATATATGGAATTGCTAAGTCACTATATTGTACAGCTGAAACTGATATAACACTGTATGTTAACTACACTGGAATTAAGATTAAAAAAGGAGTGCCCTGGGGCACCTGTGTGGCTCAGTGGTTGAGCGTCTGCCTTTGGCTCAGGTCATGATCCCAGGGTCCTGAGCCTGCTTCTCCATCTGCCTATGTCTCTGCCTCTTTGTCTCTCGTGAATGAATGAATGAATGAATGAACAAACAAGTATCTAATAAAAATAAAAAAGGAATACACTTTTTGTGATGAGCACTGAGTGATTATAGAGTTGCTGAATTATTATTACCTAGAAAAACTGTCTTTCAAAAATGAAGGATCGACCAGACAAACAAAAGTTGAGAGAGTTCATTACTAAGAGAACTCCATTAACAAGAGATGTTAGAGTTCTTCAAGGTGAAACATAAGGATGCTAAATGGTAACATGAAAGCATATTAAAGTATATAACTCATGGCAAAGGTAAATACATAGACAAATACAGAATAATGTAATACTTTGGTGAGTATATAGTACATGTAATAGTAGTGAGTAAATCACTCTTAATTTTAGTATAAAATTAAAAGACAAAAGTATTAAAATACTATAAGTATAAAAATGTTGATCAACATACAACATAAAAAGATGTAAATTGTGACATTAATATAAAATGTGTTTATGTGGAAAAAATAATATTATAGAGTTCTATTTTTAATTGAAGGTCATTGTTTTCAGTTTAAATAGAATATTATAACTATAAAATATTTTATATAAGTTCCACAAGGTAAACATAAAGGAAATACATAATAAACACAAAAGACAAAGAAAAGTGAATCAAAGCCTGTAAACAGATATAATATATATAACATATATACTATATGTAATATGAATATATGATATATAAATATTTTATATATATATGTAAAAAAGAAAAGTAGATGGCAAAAGAAGTGTAAGAAAGACAATTTTCAAAATGACAGCGGTAGGCCCTTCTCTATCAATAATGACTTTAAATGAAAAGACCTAAAAAAAAAATAGAGTGGCTGAATGGATTAACTAATAATACCTAACTATACGTTCTTTACAAGGAACTTTAGATTTAAGGACACAAAGAGGCAGAAGTGAAGGCATGAAAAAAGATATTCAATGTAAATGGTAACCAAAGAGAGCAGGGGTGGCTATACTTCTATCAGACAAAATAGACTTTAAATATCTCATGAGAGAGAGAGAAAATTATTATATAATGATTATATCATATAACAAAAAATTAAAGTTACAGAAAGATATAACAATTATAAATATATGTGCCCAACATCAGAGCACCTGCCTACATATATAAAGCAAACCCTAGCAGAACTACAGGGAAGAATACATAACAATATTATATTACATGGAGATTCAATATCACATTTTCAATAATGGATAGAACATCTAGACAGATTATCAACAACAAAACAGCAGAACTGAACAATACTTGAGACAAAATGGACCTAATAAGTATTCCACCTAGCAGCAGAAAATATACATTCTTTTCAAGTGCACATAAAATATTCTCTAGGATATATCATGTTAGGTCACAAAGTTAAGTCATCATAAATTTAAGATTGAAATGATATTAAGTATCTTTTCAAATCACAATGGAAGGAAACTAAAAGCAAAAGAATGACAATTTAAAAACTCATAAATGTGGAAATTAAAGATCACATTCCTGAAAAACTAATGGTTTTAAGAAGGAAGAAAAAGGGAAATTAGAAAATATTTTGAGGAGCACCTGAGTGGCTCAGTCAGTTAAGCATCTGCCTTTGGCTCAGCTCGTGATCCCAGGGTCCTGGGATTGAGCCCCATGTGGGGCTCTCTGCTCAGCAGGAAGCCTGCTTCTCCCTCTCCCTCTGCTCCTTCCCCTATTTGTGCTTTCTCTCTCTCTCTGTCAAATAGATAAATAAAACATTAATTAAAAATCTTTGTGTATGGTGTAAGAGAATGGTCTAGTTTCATTCTGCACATGGCTGTCCAATTTTCCCAGCACCATTTATTGAAGAGATTGTCCTTTTTCCAGTGGATAGTCTTTCCTGTTTGTTGACTATTAGTTGACCAGAGAGTTGAGAGCCCATTTCTAGGTTCTCTATTCTGTTCACCATACACAAAGATAAATTCAAAATGGATGAAAGATCTAAATGTGAAACAAGAATCCATCAAAATCCTAGAGGAGAACACAGGCAACACCCTTTTTGAACTTGGCCACAGCAACTTCTTGCAAGATACATCTGTGAAGGCAAGGGAAACAAAAGCAAAAATTAACTATTGGGACTTAAGATAAAAAGCTTCTGCACAGCAAAAGAAACAGTCAACAAAACTAAAAGCCCACAGAATGGGAGAAGATATTTGCACATGACATATCAGACAAAGGGCTAGTATCCAAGACTTATAAAGAACTTATTAAACTCAACACCAAAGAAACAAACAATCCAATCATGAAATGGGCAAAAGACATGAAGAGAAATTTCACCAAAGAAGACATACACATGGCCAAGAAGCACATGAGAAAATGCTCCGCATCACTTGCCATCAGGGAAATACAAACCAAAACCACAATGAGATGCTACCTCACACAGGTGAGAATGGTGAAAATTAACAAGACAGGAAACAACAAATGTTGGAGAGGATGTGGAGAAAGGGGAACCCTCTTGCACTGTTGGTAGGAATGTGAACTGGTACAGCCGCTCTGGAAAACTGTGTGGAGGTTCCTCAAAGAGTTAGAAACAGAGCTACCCTTCGACCCAGCAATTGCACTGCTGGGGATTTACGCCAAAGATACAGATGCAGTGAAAGACTGAGACACCTGCACCCAATGTTTATAGCAGCAATGTCCACAATAGCCAAACTGTGGAAGGAGACTCAATGTCCATCGACAGAGGAATGGATAAAGAAGATGTGGTTTATGTATACAATGGAATATTCCCTCAGCCATTAGAAACAACAAATATCCACCATTTGCTTCGACGTGGATGGAACTGAAGGGTATTATGCTGAGTGAAGTAAGTCAATCGGAGGAGGACAATCATTATATGGTTTCACTCATACGAGGAATACAAAAAATAGCGAAAGGGATTATAAGGGAAAGGAAAGAAAATGAGTGGAAAAAGTCAGAGAGGGTGACAAAACATGAGACTCCTAACTCTGGGAAACGAACAAGGGGTAGTGGAAAGGAGGTGGGCGGGGGTAACTCGGTGACAGGCACTGAGGGGGGCACTTGATGGGATGGGCACTGGGTGTTATACTATATGTTGGCAAATCTAACTCCAATAAAAATATATATAAAAAATTTTTAAAAATATTTGAGACAAATGAAAATGAAAATGAGACTAGAAAAATAGAGATTAAAAAAGAAATAGGAAAAAAATCACTGAAAGTAAGTTTGGTTTTCAAAGACAAATATAATTGACAAACCTAAACTAGAATAAAAAAAGTGAGAAGAGTCAAAGTCAGAAAAGACATTACAACTGATGTCACAAAAATAAAAAAGTTCATAAGAAACTACTCTGAACAATTACATGCTAACAAATTGGATAAAATTGCATGTTTCTAGGAATTTACTCATTTCTTCTGGGTTATGAAATTTTCTAATATACAGTTGTTCACAGTATTTTCTTTAATTTTTTTTTAAATTTTTATTTATTTGTGATAGTCACAGAGAGAGAGAGAATGAGGCAGAGACACAGGCAGAGGAGAAGCAGGCTCCATGCACCGGGAGCCCGACGTGGGATTCGATCCCGGGTCTCCAGGATCGCGCCCTGGGCCAAAGGCAGGCGCCAGACCGCTGCGCCACCCAGGGATCCCCACAGTATTTTCTTATGACCCCTTTGTTTCTGTGGCATAGGCTGTAACATTCCAGCTCTCATTTTTATTTTAATTATTTGAATTTTTTCAATTTTGTTGATATTTAAAAAAACCAACTCCTAAGTCTTATTTTTTCATTCTCTACTTTATCTTCACTGTAATCTTTATTATATTCTTCCTCCCACTATCTTTGGGTTTAGTTTGTTAGCCATTTTCTAGTTTCTTAAAGTATACCGTTAGGTTGTTAATATCAGAGTTTTCTTTTTTAATGTGAGTGTACACAATGATAGAATTCTATCTTTGCACTGCTTTTTAAAGTTTGTATGTTTTTTTAAAAAGTTGTTATTTATTTATTTATTCATGAGATACACACAGAGAGAGGCAGAGACATAGGCAAAGGGAGAAGCAAGCTCCTTGTGGGGAGCCTGATGCGAGACTTGATCTCGGGACCCTGGGATCATGCCCTGAGCTGAAGGCAATGCTCAACCATTGAGCCACCCAGGTGTCCCAAGATTTGTATGTTTCCATTTTAAATTTTCTCAAGATACTTTCTAATTTGTGATTCCTCCTTCGACACATTGGTTACTTAAGGGTGTGTTGTTTAATTTCCACATATTTGTGCATTTTCCAGTTTTCCTTCTCCTCTTGACTTCTAGTTTCATTCTATTGTAACTTGGAAAGGATACTTTCTATAATTTCATTCTTTTAAAACTTGTTAAGGTTTGTTTTTTGAACAAACGTGATCTATCCTGGAGGAGGTACCATGTCTTCTTCTTCTTCTTCTTTTTTTTAAAGATTTTATTTATTTATTCATGAGAGACACACACACACAGAGAGGGAGGCAGAGACACAGGCAGAGGGAGAAGCAGGCTCCATGCAGGGAGCCTAATGTGGTACTCGATCCCGGGACTCCAGGATCACGCCCCAGGCTGAAGGCGGTGCTAAACTGCTGAGCCACCCAGGGATCCCCCTTTACCATGTCTTCTTAAGAATGCAAATTCTGCTGTTATTGAGTTTAGTACATGTCTGTCAGGTCCAATTGTTGTTAAAGATCTCTATTTCCTTAAAGAGTTTTTGTCAAGTTGTATCCATTATTCAAAGTGGAGTATTAAAGTCTCCTACTATTATTGTGCTACTGTCTATTTCTCTCTTTATTTATCCAATATTTGCTTCATTTTTTAAGAACTCTGATATTTGGTAATAAACATTTATACTTTTATATTTGCTTGTTGAGTTGATATCTTTTTTCCCCTTTGCAATAGTGTTTGATTTGGTAAGTCATTTAGGCTCTCTTCGCTTTTCTTCACGCTTTTAAAAAAGATTTATTTATTTGATAGAGAGAGAGTGTGCACACAAGGGGAGGTGCAGAGGGAGAATCAGACTGACTCCCCACTGAGCCGGGAGCCTGATGTGGGGCTCAGTCCCAGGACCCTGTGATCATGACCTGAGCTGAAGGCAGACACTTAACTGAGCCACCCAGGTGCACTGGCTTTTCTTCATTCTTTTTTCTTTTCACTCTTATAACTTGATAATTGCAAATAACCTATCTTCAAGTTTGCTAATTCATTTTCCTGTCTGATCAGCTCTGCTGTTGAAACCCTCTAATAAAATTTTTCAAGTTAGTTATTATATTTTTCATATTCAGAATTTGTTTAGGTTTTTAAAAAATTACTTGTACCTCTGTTAGTATTTTTTTTCTGTTACTATGTTAATGATTCATCATTTTCCTTTTTTTTTGTTTTATATGCATTCCCTTTTAAATCACTGAACATCTTAAAATGACTTTTTGTCAGGTAATTCAGAGATTTGTTTTTCTTAAGGGCCACATTCTGGGGCTTTATTTTGTTCTTTTGATTAGGGCAGGCTTCTTTGTTTCTTTGGTTGTTTTTTTTTTTTTTTTTTTTTGTATGCCTTGTTATGTTTTGTTGAGATTTGGGCATTTAAAAAAACAGACATCTCTCATAGTCTTTATGGACTAGCTTCATGCATGGGAAGTCCTTCACCAAAAACATTTTGAGATGAGTCTTTGGGGGTCGTGCAGATTCTCTCATTCTATTATATATGGCTGCTTTACACTACCCTAATTTCCTCAGGCAGCTTGGAGATCATGTTTCTTTTGTAGTTTCTCTGCCTGTATCCTTGGCACCTGAATGGGGAACTGCAGATTTCCTGCTGCTTTAAAATACTCTAAGATGCTACAGCATTTGCCTCTGTGCTTTTTTTAATAAATTAATTTTGTATTGGTGTTCAATTTACCAACATACAGAAGAACACCCAGTGCTCATCCCATCAAGTGTCCCCCTCAGTGCCCATCACCCATTCACCCCCACCCCGCGCCCTCCTCCCATTCCACCACCCCTAGTTCGTTTCCCAGAGTTAGGAGTCTTTATGTTCTGTCTCCCTTACTGATATTTCCCACACATTTCTTCTCCCTTCCCTTATATTCCCTTTCACTATTATTTATATTCCCCAAATGAATGAGAACATATAATGTTTGTCCTTCTCCGATTGACTTACTTCACTCAGCATAATACCCTCCAGTTCCATCCATGTTGAAGCAAATGGTGGGTATTTGTCATTTCTAATTGCTGAGTAATATTCCATTGTATACATAAACTACATCTTCTTTATCCATTCATCTTTTGATGGACACCGAGGTTCCTTCCACAGTTTGGCTATTGTGGACATTGCTGCTATAAACATCGGGGTGCAGGAGTCCGGCGTTTCATTGCATCTGAATCTTTGGGGTAAATCCCCAGCAGTGCAATTGCTGGGTCGTAGGGCAGGTCTATTTTTAACTCTTTGAGGAACCTCCACACAGTTTTCCAGAGTGGCTGCACCAGTTCACATTCCCACCAACAGTGTAAGAGGGTTCCCTTTTCTCTGCATCCTCTCCAACATTTGTGGTTTCCTGCCTTGTTAATTTTCCCCATTCTCACTGGTGTGAGGTGGTATCTCATTGTGGTTTTGATTTGTATTTCCCTGATGGCAAGTGATGCAGAGCATTTTCTCATGTGCATGTTGGCCATGTCTATGTCTTCCTCTGTGAGATTTCTCTTCATGTCTTTTGCCCATTTCATGATTGGATTGTTTGTTTCTTTGGTGTTGAGTTTAAGAAGTGCTTTATAGATCTTGGAAACTAGCCCTTTATCTGATACGTCATTTGCAAGTATCTTCTCCCATTCTGTAGGTTGTCTTTTAGTTTTCTTGACTGTATCCTTTGCTGTGCAAAAGCTTCTTATCTTGATGAAGTCCCAATAGTTAATTTTTGCTTTTGTTTCTTTTGCCTTCATGGATGTATCTTGCAAGAAATTACTGTGGCCAATTTCAAAAAGGGTGTTGCCTGTGTTCTCCTCTAGGATTTTGATGGAATCTTGTCTCACATTTAGACCTTTCATCCATTTTGAGTTTACCTTTGTGTATGGTGAAAGAGAGTGGTCTAGTTTCATTCGTCTGCATGTGGATGTCCAATTTTCCCAGCACCATTTATTGAAGAGACTGTCTTTCTTCCAATGGATAGTCTTTCCTCCTTTATCGAATATTAGTTGACCATAAAGTTCAGGGTCCACTTCTGGGTTCTCTATTCTGTTCCATTGATCTATGTGTCTGTTTTTGTGCCAGTACCACACTGTCTTGATGACCACAGCTTTATAGTACAACCTGAAATCTGGCATTGTGATGCTCCCAGATATGGTTTTCTTTTTTAAAATTCCCCTGGCTATTCGGGGTCTTTTCTGATTCCACACAAATCTTAAAATAATTTGTTCTAACTCTCTGAAGAAAGTCCATGGTATTTTGATAGGGATTGCATTAAACGTATAAATTGCCCTGGGTAACATTGACATTTTCACAATATTAATTCTGCCAATCCAAGAGCATGGAATATTTTTCCATCTCTTTGTGTCTTCCTCAATTTCTTTCAGAAGTGTTCTATAGTTTTTAGGGTATAGATCCTTTACCTCTTTGGTTAGGTTTATTCCTAGGTATCTTATGCTTTTGGGTGCAATTGTAAATGGGATTGACTCCTTAATTTCTCTTTCTTCAGCCTCATTGTTAGTGTATAGAAATGCCATTGATTTCTGGGCATTGATTTTGTATCCTGCCACACTACCAAATTGCTGTATGAGTTCTAGCAATCTTGGGGCGGAGGCTTTTGGGTTTTCTATGAGGAGTATCATGTCATCGGCGAAGAGGGAGAGTTTGACTTCTTCTTTGCCTATTTGAATGCCTTTAATGTCTTTTTGTTGCCTGATTGCTGAGGCTAGGACTTCCAATACTATGTTGAATAGCAGTGGTGAGAGTGGACATCCCTGTCTTGTTCCTGATCTTAGGGGAAAGGCTCCCAGTGCTTCCCCACTGAGAATGATATTTGCTGTGGGCTTTTTGTAGATGGCTTTTAAGATGTCGAGGAAAGTTCCCTCTATCCCTACACTCTGAAGAGTTTTGATCAGGAATGGATGCTGTATTTTGTCAAATGCTTTCTCTGCACCTAATGAGAAGATCATATGGTTCTTGATTTTTCTCTTGCTGATATGATGAATCACATTGATTGTTTTACGAGTGTTGAACCAGCCTTGTGTCCCAGGAATAAATCCTACTTGGTCATGGTGAATAATTTTCTTAATGTGCTGTTGGATCCTATTGGCTAGTATCTTGAAAATTTTTGCATCCATGTTCATCAGGGATATTGGTCTGTAATTCTCCTTTTTGGTGGGGTCTTTGTCTGGTTTTGGAATAAAGGTGATGCTGGCCTCATAGAACGAATTTGGAAGTACTCCATCTCTTTCTATCTTTCCAAACAGCTTTAGTAGAATAGGTATGATTTCTTCTTTAAACGTTTGATAGAATTCCCCTGGGAAGCCATCTGGCACTGGACTCTTGTATCTTGGGAGGTTTTTGATGACTGCTTCAATTTCCTCCCTGGTTATTGGCCTGTTCAGGTTTTCTATTTCTTCCTGTTCCAGTTTTGGTAGTTTGTGGCTTTCCAGGAATGCATGCATTTCTTCTAGATTGCCTAATTTATTGGTGTATAGCTGTTCATAATATGTTTTTAAAATTGTTTGTATTACCTTGGAGTTGGTAGTGATCTCACCTTTCTCATTCATGATTTTATTAATTTGAGTCTTCTCTCTCTTCTTTTTAATAAGGTTGCCTAATGGTTTATCTATCTTATTAATTCTTTCAAGGAACAAACTCCTGGTTCTGTTGATCTGTTCCACAGTTCTTCTGGTCTCGATTTCGTTGACTTCTGCTCGAATTTTAATTAACTCTCTTCTTCTGCTGGGTGTAGGGTCCATCTGCTGTTTTTTCTCTAGCTCCTTTAGGTGCAAGGTTAGCTTTTGTATTTGAGTTCTTTCCAGTTTTTGAATGGATGCTTGTATTGCGATGTATTTCCCCCTTAGGACTGCTTTTGCTGCATCCCAAAGATTTTGTATGGTTGTATCTTCATTCTCATTAGTTTCCATGAATCTTTTTAATTCTTCCTTAATTTCCTGGTTGACCCTTTCATCTTTTAGCAGGATTGTCCTTAACCTCCACGTGTTTGAGGTCCTTCCAAACTTCTTGTTGTGATTTAGTTCTAATTTCAAGGTATTATGGTCTGAGCATATGCAGGGGACGATCCCAATCTTTTGGTATCGGTGCAAACCAGATTTGTGACCCAGCATGTGGTCTATTCTGGAGAAAGTTCCATGTGCACTTGAGAAGAATGTGTATTCAGTTGAGTTTGGATGTAAAGTTCTGTAGATATCTGTGAAATCCATCTGGTCCAGTGTATCATTTAAAGCTCTTGTTTCTTTGGAGATGTTGTGCTTAGAAGACCTATCGAGGGTAGAAAGAGCTAGATTGAAGTCACCAAGTATAAGTGTATTATTATCTAAGTATTTCTTCACTTTGGTTATTAATTGGTTTAAATATTTGGCAGCTCCCACATTCGGGGCATATATATTGAGGATTGTTAAGTCCTCTTGTTGGATAGATCCTTTAAGTATGAGATAGTGTCCCTCTTCATCTCTCACTACAGTCTTCGGGGTAAATTTTAGTTTATCTGATATAAGGATGGCTACCCCTGCTTTCTTTTGAGGACCATTTGAATGGTAAATGGTTCTCCAACCTTTTATTTTCAGGCTGTAGGTGTCCTTCTGTCTAAAATGAGTCTCTTGTAGACAGCAAATAGATGGGTCCTGCTTTTTTATCCAGTCTGAAACCCTGAGCCTTTTGATGGGGTCATTAAGCCCGTTCACGTTCAGAGTTACTCTTGAAATATATGAGTTTAGTGTCATCATGATATGTATTCAGGCCTTGTTTTTGTGGATTGTTCCACTGGACTTCTTAAAGGGGAATTTAAGAATCCCCCTTACAATTTCTTGCAGAGCTGGTTTGGAGGTCACATATTCTTTCAGTTCCTGCCTGTCTTGGAAGCTCTTTATCTCTCCTTCCATTTTGAATGAGAGCCTTGCTGGATAAAGTATTCTTGGTTGCATGTTCTTCTCATTTAGGACCCTGAATATATCCTGCCAGCCCTTTCTGGCCTGCCAGGTCTCTGTGGAGAGGTCTGCTGTTACCCTAATACTCCTCCCCATAAAAGTCAGGGATTTCTTGTCTCTTGCTGCTTTAAGGATCTTCTCTTTATCTTTGGAATTTGCAAGCTTTATGCTTTTTTCTAGAGCCACCAGTAGCTGTATACTAGTGCTTCTGAATTGGCTTTCTGACATTGAATTGTAATCCAGATTTTGTAACTCTGTGGGAGAGAGGACTGTTTCTGATTCTTTCTTTTGAGGTGAGGTTTTCCTTCTAGTCATTTTGCTCAGTGCAGAGTGGCCAAAAACAAGTTGTATTGGGAAAAGGAGAAAAAAAGAGAGAAAGAAGGAAAGAAAAGAGAAAAAGAAAAAAGAGAAAAGGAAGAAAAATAGGAAAAAAGAAGAAAAAGAAAGAAAAAGAAAGAAAGGGGAAAAAAGCGTGGGGGAAGCAATCAGAAATCGAATAGAAAAAAAAAAATACGGGGGAGTGTCTCCTGATTCTGTGTACTTTAAGTCCCTTGACTTCCCCTGGAACTTGTCCGTCTAGCTGGTCTTCTGGGGGAGGGACCTGTCGTGCTGATTTTTCAGGTGTTAGCACTTGGTGGAGCTGCTCTGCCCCCTGCCTGGTGCAGGGATCAGTGGGGGTTGTTTACCCCGTGAGGCCCCCGGAGGAACAACCCCAGTGGCTGTGGCAGCTCTGGAAACCTGGATTCAGCTCCTGCAGTAACTCCGGAGCTATCTGTCTGCAGGGGCCTGGAGGCTCCGGGGCAGGGCCGCTGATCTGCTCAGCTCCTGGCAGGAGTGTCCTTGCCTCTCCCGGGAGGAGGCCGGATCTTGGGCTGTGTCCCGGTGCCCTGTACACCCGGTCTGCGCTGTTGGATTCGGGCTCCCGGCCGCGCAGCCGCCTCTTCGCGGAGCTGCCGCCTGAGCCCATCCGAGCTGCTCCTGGGTCTAGCCGTGTGCGCTGCAGCCCTTTAGGGAGCTCGGCGCACTCTCCCCTGGACGCAGGTGTCTGTTAGTGTCCCAGGGAGCCTGAGGGCATCCCCGCCCTCCTGGGTCCTGCTCCAACTCCCTGCGAGCCCCTTTCCGCCCGGGAAGGTTGGTGCAGCTCCTGCTTTTCCGGGACAGGGCTCTCCTGTCCTGCGGACACTCGCCCCGGCATCAGCCCGGCTCCTCACGGGGCCCCTCCCCCTTGGATGCCTTTTGTTTCTTTATTTCTTTTTCCCCATCTTCCTACCTTGATAGAAGTGTGAACTCTCCTCACTGTAGCATTCCAGCTCTTCTCTCTTTAAATCTCAGGCCGAATTCGTAGATTTTCAGGATGATTTGAAGGTTATCTAGGTAATTTGGTGGGGACAGGTGATTTGGGGACCCTTCTGCCATCTTGCCCCTCCTCCTGCCTCGGTTTTTCTAGGACTTCCAACCTGGCGTCTATACCATGTTGCCACTTCCATTAGTGCTCCATTAGACAAGACAGAAACCAGTCCTTTGGGCAGCCCCTAGACAAGCCAGAGCATTGCATATAAGTTCTAGTCTTTCCTTTCTGTCCCACGGGAGGAGCTTGGAATTGGGACATTTCCTCCTGATTGTGCCATGCCATGTTTGGGGAAGGGTTGGGGTGAGAAAATGCCATAAACTTCCTACCCTTTTTGGTATTGGCCATGCATTCATTTGCAAGCTGCAACATCCAAAATGACTTTTGGAGTTTTTAAATAAGTATTTTTGTCTGTATATTGTTGCTAACTTAGTGTCTCAGTGGGGATGAAGGCCTGGAGCTTCCAAGTCCACCATATTGCTGAATGTCACTCTTACGTCCTGTTTCTAAGTTGCCTCTATCTTCCTTTAGTCTTATTTAATTGCTGTAGGTCTTTGTGTATTTCCAGAGTTCTGGCAAAATTAGTTCTGACATTTTGTGCTTGTCCTTGTCTATGAAGGGACCAGAACTTGGAACTACAACCTCTGACAATTTGCTCCCAATGGTTGTTTCTGATCTCCATCTTGGTGTATGAATAGGATTTCAATAGGTGGAGAGGTAGTCCAGGCACTCCCATTGAGAGAAAGAGCACATGCAGATGGAAAAGTGCATTGTATGTGTTCTCAGATAACACGCAGAAGATGGGGTGTGTTCCAAGATAATTTATGTAAAGCATATCAACTATACATAATCCATATATTATCATGAACTTAATAACTCAAATCATAATCTTGTGATACTACCTAGGTAGTCATATTGCTTAGAAGGCTTTTAACTGAGACTTAAGACAAAATCAGTTCAAATAGATAAAACAGCAGATAATGTGGGTAGTATCTACCTTCCTGAGCTAGTTTGGGCATTATTTCAGTTTCAAAGGAGAAGCTATTATATCACAACTACTAAGCTCAGCTCTGCTCCAGCCTTGAGAACTTATGCTAACCTCACACACAACTAGGGATTCACTATCCTAATTGTCCCTAGTATTCCTTGTCCATTCTTCATTTCTGGTGAATGCAGTGTGTCTAATATATAAACCTACATAAAATATTCTTCCATGGCTTCTCATTGCAGTCAGCATAAATTCTAATCTTCATAGGATGGTTTCCCCCAAACCTTTCATGATTTGACCTTTTGAAGATTCCTCTAGTTTTATCTTTTGCTATTATTCAAATTCCACCTCTGATCTAGTCAGTTCCCTGCTTTCAAGTCTCCTAGTCTTTGCTTATAATCCATTCGCAGGCCTTCATACATCCTATTTGTCTCAGATTTGATGACACGGTCCTTTTTCTCACCCTCAAAATAGGTTATGTGCCATTCTCTTAGTTGAATAGCACCCCACACATAACATCTCCTTTCCGACTTATGATGTTAAGTTTCAAGTTTCTTTTCTATATCTCCACCAGTATACAAAATTGAGTGTAACAATGCTGTAATCACCACTGTATTACCAATTCCTATGAAAAAATTATATAAATATTTTTACTGAATAAATGAATGTATTACATTACTAAGAGCACTCTGGTTGTAAATAGTTAAAGTGTAATAAAAATTGCCACACTGAAACGACAATACACACAATATCACAAGGTGCTGATTGGTTTGAAGTATTAGAAGGAAGCTGACTTCTGCTGTAAACAGCTGAATACATACCTGTGAGAAGAGACAAGATTGTGGTTTTTCCTGCCCCATTTTGCCCTAGAAGAATAGTGATTTGCCCCTTAAATAAATTCAAGGACATGTTGTTTACTACTACTTTGTCACCAAATTCCTGTGAGATAAAAGAAAGAATAACTTGGTATCTATCACCATCATTTATGAAAGACAAAACATTCATATACTCTATCCTTAGAAGAAACAACATTATAAAACAGGTGAAGGTAGGAGGTACAGGTTTCCAGTTATCCAATAACAAGTCATGGGGATGAAAGGTACAGCACAGAGAATATGGTCAATGGTACTGTAATAGCACTGTAGGGTGACAGATAGTAGCTATGCTTGTGGTGGGCACAGTACAACATACAGACTTGTTGAATCACTATGTTGTCCACCTGAAACTAATGTAATGCTATGTGTAAATGATATGTCAACAAAAAAAATTTAAAAAAAGGAGAAACATACTATGTAACTTGTGAAAAAAGATAATGTGAATGAGGAGCAAAATTTGTAGGTGCACTGAGTTTGTACATTAGGCAAAATAGGTGTGAAGACACAGTGGGATCCATATTTGGTAAGGAAAACAGAGACCTCTCTACATTCTATGTATGAAGAGTATAATATAGTAATTATGGGGTTATTTAATTGTGGTAAGAGCTAGAAAATCTCATAAAAGTTGTAATCAATGATCAGAATAATTGATGCTATGATTTTAGCTAGAAGTTTGGTGATTCACAATAACAGGCCTGGTAATTCTTGAGATTCTAAGGAGGAGTTGGAAAAATCAAATATGGCCCATTATATGTTTTTGTATGGCCAATGAACTAAGAATGGTTTTTTATACTCTTCAAGGCTTATTAAAAAAGAAAAAGAATATGAGATAGACACTGTATGTGGCCCATGGAGCCTAAAATATTTATCCAATCTTTTATAGGACATATAAGACAATGCTTCTAAAAGGTTTCTTTTCTTGAATACTCCTACTGCTTCATTCTGAAATTAGAAAGCCCTTGGTTCCCAAGAACTCACCTAGATAAATCTAAAATCTGCTTATGTGTCTGTCTGTAAGTGCCTCCTATTGGCAAATCCTAACTAGAAACCAAATAGAGGAGGGAATTTGAGGGAATATAGTTAATGGGTTTTCTTTTGCAATGCAGGAGAAATCATAGAAAAGTTGGTAGTAATGTTGCCAAACTGACAAGAGAAAATACAGAATAGTACATCTACAAACTATCCCTAGGCATGGGTTTTTCAACAGTAGCACTACTGACACTTTGTTTTGGAGGGGTTTCCTGTGCCTCAGTAGCATGTTTAGCAGCTTCTCTGGCCGCTACCTTCTAGATGCCATTAGCACTCTTCATCTCTCTCTATCTTAGTTGTGACAATTAAAATATCTCCACATGTTGTCAGATGTTCTCTGAGGGGACACAATCAACCCTAGTTGAAAACAACTGCCCTAGAAAACAAATTTTCTCCCATGCTGATAATACTACAATCTGCTTCATCACTATGTCTCCCCAAAGCTATAGCTCTGCATTTTCAAAAGTCTACCAGAAACATAAATTTAAATACTTATAAAAATCTCAAATTCAATATATCTAAAACTCTGCTCATCATCATCCCATGAAAATATGCTTCTCAGCTGTACTCCCTGTTAGAAAATGATTCCAATATTCACTTAGATGTACAAAACAGAAATATACATTTAATCCTGCACTTCTCATTGTTACTAACTACTATATGCAATAAGTCACCAAGTCCAATTAGTTAATTTAGGCCAGGGGTGACCATTCTTTATTCAATAACTATTTACTAAATTATCAGGCATTGTGTTATATGATAGAGTTATATCTAGGAATCAGTTATGCATAGCCCCACCTCAATGAAGCCTTTGTAAAGGAAGTTAAGAAAAAAAGTATAGGAATGTAATAATAATTATAGATTATGATCAACATTATGAATAAAACAAAGAGCCTAAAAAATGAGAGGTGTGATAGTATAACGTGTAAAATAAATGTTTATAATGGACATTAGGTAACTAATGATAGTGATTCCTAAGAGTTGGAAAACAAGGTCGGCCCTACAATTACCCCAGCTTACCTAGATAGTGTCAAAGCCATGGAACAGAGACAGTAACTCAGGCACAGCCAAGCAACCTACTGGAGTTGAAGATAGGGAGCTCAGAGTCTACTGAGGTGAAAGTAACCTGGAGTACTAAAGTGAGACTTCCTAGAGTATTCTGGTAAGAACTGATCAACATAAGCATGCGAGGAAACTACAAAGAACCATTTAAAAGTGAGAGGGAACAGCTGCTGGCATTCATCTAGGGCCAGAAAGGGTGCCTATTCCCTAGCCAGACTAGAAAATTTCAAGATTCATAGGGCATTGGGTAGATTACAAGAAGGGGCTGACTGAATCAATAGTGGAGAATAATTACCTGTGGACTAAGCAATGCAGAAATGAAAGTATCAAACTATTTCAGAGTAACTTAATTCTTCTGAAAACAAAGATCAAGAGTTTTCATAGAAAATAAAAATACCCAGAACCCGAAAAATTTGAAGTAGGAAAATTTGACCTGTAATGAAAATATAAATCAATTAAAATCAGCCCCAAACTGACACACATGTTAAAATAAGCAAACACATTAAAATGATTATTCTAAGTGTATGTCATATTTTGAAAAAGCTATGATATGGAAGATATTTTAAAAACAGCTCATGGCAATGAAAACTGTAATTTCTAAAATGAAAATACACTTGATGAAATATTGACAAATGCAGGTTAGACACTGCAAAAGAAAAAAGTAGTTAAAGATATAGCAGTAGAACAGCAAAGGAAACAGTCAACAAAACTAAAAGGCAACTTACAAAATGGGAGAAGATATTTGCAAATGAAATATCAGGTAAAGGGTAGTATCCAAGATCTATAAAAAACTTATCAAACTCCACACCCAAAAAACAATCCAGTAAAGAAATGGGCAGAAGACACTAAGAGACATTTCTCCAAAGAAGACCTACATATGGCCAACATGCACATGAAAAAATGCTATCACTTGGCATCAAGGAAATACAAATCAAAACCACAATGAAATACCACCTCACACCAGCTAGAATGGCTAAAATTAATAAGACAGGAAAAAACAAATATTGGAGAGGATGTGGAAAAAGGGGAACTTTCTTATATTGTTGGTGTAAGCTGGTACAGCCACTCTGGAAAAGTACTATGGAGGCTCCTCAAGAAGTTAAAAATAGAGCGACCCTATGACTCAGCAATTGCACCACTAGGTATTTACCCCAAAGATACAGATGTAGTGAAATAATGGAACATCTGCACCCCAATGTTCACAGCAGCAATGTCCACAATAGCCAAATTGTGGAAAGAGCCAAGATGTCCATCAACAGACGAATGGACAAAGAAGATATGGTAATATATACAATGGAATGTTACTCAACCATCAGAAAGGATGAACACTTACTATTTAAATTGATGTGGATGGAACTGGAGGGTGCTGAGTGAAGTAAGTCAATCAGAGAAAGACAATTACCATATGATTTGTGGAATATAAGAGACATTGCAGAGGATCATAGGGTAAGGGAGGGAAAACAGAATGGGAAGTCATCAGAGAGGGAGAAAAACCATGGAAGACTCTTTACTATAGGAAACAAATTAAGGGTGGACAGAGGGGAAGTAGGTGGGGGGGTGGGATAATTTGGTGATAGGCATAAGGAGGGCATGTGATGTGATGAGCATTGGGTGTTATATGCCACTAATAAATCACTGCACACTACATCTGAAACTAAGTATTTACTTTATGTCAGCTAACTGAATTTTTAAAAAGATATAGAGGTAGAAACAATTAAAAACAAACAAACAAACAAACAAATAAAGGATAAAGCCTCAGGAAAGATGTTGCTACAGCCATGCCAGAGACCTTATTGCCAGTGGTATTTTCTAGAAAAAAAAATTTTATTTTGGAGAGAGACTGAGCACAGTTCATGAGCTGGGTAGGGGGAGGGCTAGAGGGAGAGAGAGAGAGAATCTTAAGCAGGCTCCATGGAGCCTGACCAGGGGCTCAATCTCACAATTCTGAGATCATGACCTGAGCTGAAACCAAGAGGTGGACACTTAACCGAATGAGCCACCCAGGTGCCCCTTCTCTGGGATTTTTGTAGTTTCCTGTCTTACATTTAAGTCTCCAATGCATTTTGAGTTTATTTTTGTGTATGGTGTAAGACAGTGGTCCAGTTTCATTCTTTTGCATATAGCTGACCAGTTTTCCTGACACCACTTGTTAAAAAGATTGTTTTTTCCTATTGGGTATTCTTTTTTTTCTCTTTAAAGATTTAATTTATTTGAGAGAAAGAGACAGCAACAGAGATAGTGAGAAAGAGCACAAGCAGGGAGAAGAGGGAGAAGCAGGCCTCCTGCTGAGCATGGAGCCTCAGGTGGGGCTCAATCCCAGGACCCTAGTAACATGACCTGAGCCAAAGGCAGATAGATGCTCAACTGACTGAGCCACCCAGGTGTTCCCTCCCTCACCCATTGGATATTCCTTCCTGCTTTGTCAAAGATTAACTGACCATATAGTTGTGGGTTCATTTCTGGGTTTTCTGTTCTGTTCTATTGAACTACGTATCTATTTTCATGCCAGTACTGTACTGTTTGATCACTACAGCTTTGTAATATAGCTTGAAGTCTGGATTATGTAATCTCTGATATTTTAATTTTGTGTACCATGGTACAGACCTTCTTGAGTTCATCTTGTTTGGAATTCTCTGTTTCTTGAACTTGAGTCTGTGTTTCTTTCCCCTGGTTAGGAAAGTTTTCAGTTATTATTTCTTCAAATAAGTGTTTTACCTCTATGTTTTTCTCTTCTTCTGGGATCTCTATATGTGAGTGTTTGTTCACTTGATGTTGTCCAAGAGATACCTTAACTGATCTTCATTTAAAAAAATTCTTTTTGCTGTTTAGCTTGGGTGCTTTCCATTACCATCTTCCTGATCACCGATCCATGCCTCTGCATCTGTTAATCTACTGTTGATTCTCTCTAGCATAGTTTTAATTTCAGTTTTTGTAGTCTCCCCCGAGTGGCTCTTTTTTAAGTTTTCTATGTCAGCTACTTCTTCTAAACTTAAAGGAATGGTCTTTATCTTGCTTGTTATTTTCTATGTGTTCTCTCTCTTGTTTGCAGAAGCTGTTCAGGCAGTTCTCAGTTCTTCCGGTGGAAATGCTCTATAAATAGGTATAGATTTGTTGTGTCTGTGGAGAAGATGAGTTCAGGATCTACCTACATTGCCATCTTGGATTGGAACTCGGCTTCTTGTATCTTAAAACTTCAATAGAGTGGTTTAAAAAACAAATGGGTATTGCCTAGCTGATATTGCTTTTTTCAAATATGATAAATTATAGAAACATCCAGAAAACTGTTTGAATTTACTATCTGAATTGGAATAAAACTGATACCTTGTAAATTGTGTGCTATTACAATAAAATAGAATTCAACAACAACAAAAAAGTGGTGTGTGGCTACCATAACATTAGTAAAAGTACGTTTAAGAGAAGAACATTGCCAAGGATAAAGTGTATCATTTTATAATGATAAAGAGATCAACTTTTCAAGAACACATAATTTTCCTAAATGTTTGTGCACCCAATAACAGAGTGAAAAATATAAGGCCAAAGAGCTACAGAGAAAAATAGGAAAAATGTGGTTATTTTTAAGGACTTCAATACTTTTCTCTCAATAATTGTTAGAATGTGTAGAATCATTAAAGGATATAGAATACTTAATAAGGGCAGTCCCAATGGCGCAGCGGTTTAGCGCCGCCTGCAGCGCGGGGGGGGGGGGGGGGGGTGATCCTGGAGACCCCGGATCGAGTCCCACATCGGGCTTCCTGCATGGAGCCTGCTTCTCCCTCTGCCTGTGTCTCTGCCTCTCTCTTGCTCTCTCTGAATGAATAAATAAATAAATCTTAAAAAAAGAATACTTAATAAATTACCAACTAACTTAACTAACATTTAGGTATTACTCTAAGAACCAACAGCAGATTACACATTATTTTCAAGTATGTATATAACATGTATTTAGACAGATGACTGACTGAGCTATAAAACAAGAATCAATAAATCTAAAGGATTCATGTCATACAAAGTATCTTCTCTTACCAGAATCAGAATTAGATTAGAAATTAGTACCAGAAAGATCTCTGGAAAATCCCCAAGTAACTGCAAACTAAATAATACAAATTGTACAAAAGCTCTTCTGGAAAAGTAAAGAGGAAATACTTCCCAACGCATTCTATGAGGTTAGCATTATTCCAATATCAAAACTAGAAAAATGCCTTACAAAAAATGAAAGCAACAGATCAATATTCATCATTAAACTAAGTGAAAACGTTCTCAACAAATTTAAGAAAAGTAATTCCATAAAAATAGATGACAGAGTTTTACTTTCGGGAAATCAGCATGAAGAACTCCACAGACACACTCCCCAGTGAAACAAGAAAAGCCGTGAAAATTAAAAAACAAAACAATAATCACATAAAATATTTAGGAGTTGTCCTAAGGGCATGCAGCAAATGAAAAAACATTTATTTAAAAAAATCGACTACAACTTGGTAAATAACAGACTTACTGTTTTTAATATCCTACTCTAGCTTGTCATTCTAGGAATTATTCTAGTTTCCTCCTCTTCCTTCAATGTCCACTATCCCCCAGTATTCTCAGTTCTGTTGGAAATCTTTTAGATCTGTTTCTCTTATGTACACTTTCACAACCCTTATCCAAGTCTTATCAAAAATACCATCCAGTCTTCTTTTTCCCACTTTTCTTCTCAAGTCCCCATTCTTCAACACCTTGTTTTCCATATTGTAGTCAAAATGATCATTAAAACACATACATAATACTCCTCCAGTGCTTTAAACCAATCAATGGCTTCCCAATGAAGCCATTTACTATCATTCTTTTACCTCTAAATATATTGGTTTTCTTTTTGTTCCTCAAACACATGAACATCTTTCTCACCTCAGGGTCTTTGAATTTGCTATTTGTCTACTTATGGTATTCTTCTCTTACTTAGCTTTTCAAATAGTTAGCTCTCATTCTTCAGGTTTCAGCTCAAAGGTCATCTCTTTGGAGAAATTTCCTTTTAACTACATTTAGTGTCATCCCCTCCACTCACACTCAAATGTTATTATTGTATCATCAAGTTTATTTTCTTCACAGAATTTATTACAAAATTCAAATATCACTTGTTCTAAGCCTATCAGGAAAGAGTAGAAGTAAGCATGATGAATGGAGTAAATACTATGCTGTAAGGATATATCTATATTTATATGTTCTATGAATGTCTCTCTTAAATTAGAACTATATTGATTATGACTCTTAATTAAGCATCTTAAGTGTTTTCTAGAAATGGCCAGTTACAAACCCAGGGTATAGTATATGGCTTTCAGTCTTAGCAGGAGAAAGAGACATTTGAAACAAATACCTTGTGTAAATGTTTGATCTGGATACCTGCCACCAAACTAGTAGGTTCAGCCTCAAAATGCTTGTTTGGAGTTTGTCCACAATTTTTCACTTCTTTTTTCTCTCTAATTTTTGTTTCACCAAGCCAGTATGAGCGCTACAAAGAAAGCCAAAATGAAATTACCAAGATGAACTTTCAGAACCAAAGCATTCCATCTGAACAGATCTATAATGAATAAAGCGACTGACTTAGTAATCAAAATATGCCTACAGGGGTACCTGGATGGCTCAGTGGTTAAGCATCTGCCTTCGGCTCAGGGCATGATCCCAGGGTCCTAGGATCAAGTCCCATATTGGGCTCCCTATGGGGATCCTGCTTCTCCCTATGTCTCTGTCTCTCTCTCTTACGTCTATCATGAATAAATAAATAAAATCTTTAAAGAAAAAAACCTGCCTACAAAGAAAAGTCCAGGACCAGATGTCTTTACTGGTACCTAACATTTAAACAAGAGCAACAATTATTCTCCAAGCTGTCCAAAAAGCTTAAGAGAAAGGAACACATCCTAACTCATTCTATGAACTCAGCATTACTTGAAAAGCAAATGCCAAAGTTAGGCAAAGATATCACAAGGAAAGAAACCACAGGCCAATATCCCTTACTAATACAGATTTAAAAATCTTCAAAAAATACTCATAAATTAAACCTAATAGCATATCAAAAGGAATATTCATCATAACAAAGTGGGAGTTATCCCAGGAATGCAGGGTACTTCAACATACAAAAACCAATCAATGAAATATATCACATTAACAGAGCCAATGGGAAAGAAAACATACAATTATTTCAACTGATGCAAATAAAGCATCTGACAAAGTGTCTCATGATAAAGACAATTGGAAAACTAGGAATAGTTTCTTGAAATTCATTAGGGAATTTGTGAAAAAACCCACAGCTAATATCAGACTCAAGAGTGAAAGACTTAAAGCTTTTCTTCTAAAATCAGGGATAAGACAAGGATACCTGTTTTCATCCTTGCTATTAACCACTGTCCTGGGATATTAGCCAGAACAATAAGGCAAGAAAAAGAAATAAAAGACATTCAAATTGGAAAAAGAGAGGAAAACTGTATTTGAAGATATCATGATACTACAATTTAAGGTGCCCAGAGAATCCTCCCCTACACACACTATGAGAGCTAACAGACAAATTCAGCAAAGATGCAGGGTACAAGATCAATATGTATACACCAGTTGTGTTTGTGTATACCAGCTATGAACAATCCAAAAAGAAAACTCTATTCTAACAGTTCTATTTACAATAGCATCCAAAAGAGTAAAATACTTAGGAATAAAATTAACCAGAATGGCGAATGACACACACTGAGACTATAAAACCTCAATGAAAGAATTTAATGAAGACAATAAATGGAAAGTTAAAAGAGAAAAAGATAGTTCATGGACTGAAAGACAATTTTTAGGGGAGGGGTGATTCTGAGATCATCACTGTGTTCTCTGCACTGATTCCCAGAGCTCCCTGCATCACTGGGTTCCAGGGATAAACAGTGCAGACATACTCTTTTCTGGCTGCCTTCCTTTCCTGTCTCATTTTACCTCTCTCTGACCCTTCCAAATAAATTCCAAACCCTGTGAAAGACAACATATTTAATATGGCAATACTACTTAAAGTAATCAACAGATTCACAGTAATTCCTATAAATATTCACTTTTACAGATATAGAAAAACTGATTCTCAAGTTCTTATGGAACGTCCAGGGCTCCATAATAGCCAAAACAATCTTGAAAAAGAAGAGAAAAGCTGGATGACTTACACTTTCAGATTTCAAAATCTATTATAAAACTATAGTAATCAAACAGTGTGGTACTGACATAAGGACAGACATATGGGCCAATGGAATAAAATCGAGGATCCAAAAATGAAACTATACATCTATGGCCAACTGATTTTCAACAGGGGTGTTAAGACCACTCAATGGATAAAGAACAGTCTTCTCAAAGAACGGTTTTAGGACAAAAGGATATCCACAACCAAAAGAATAAAGTTGAATCCTTACTTCATACTATATAAACATCAACTTAAAATTGATCAGATTTAAATTTAACAGATAAAACCATCAAATTCTTTTTTTTTAACCATCAAATTCCTAGAAGAAGACACAAGGGTAAATTTTGATGACTTTGGATTTGGCAATACCTCCTTAGATGTGACACAAAATTCACAACCGATAAAACGATTTTTAAATTGGTTTTAATCAAAGTAAAAAATTATTGTCCATGAAAGAGTACTAAGAAGAGAGTGAGAAGAAAATCCACAGAATGAAAGAAAATATATATAAATCATGTACCTGATAAGGCTCTACTGTCCAGAATATATAAAAAAGATAAGCCAGTTAAAAAAGTCACAGACCTTGAATAGACATTTCTGTAAGTAACATGTTCAATGGCCAAAAAGCAAGCCCATGAAAATATCTCAAAATGATTAGTTATTAGGGAAATGCTAATCAAAACCACGAGATACCACTTTATCCCACAAGAATGGCTATAATAAAGGGAAAAGAGAATAACAAGGGTTTGTGAGGCTGTGCAGAAATTGGAACCCTAGTACATTGGTTGTGGGAAAGTACAAATGGTGCAGCTATTGCAGAAAATAGTTTAGTGGTTCCTGAAAACACGAAACAAAGAATTATCCTAAGTACTAGCAATTATACTTCTACGTATATTCCCAAAAGAACTGAAACAGGTATTCAAGCAAATACTTATAGACAAATATTCACAGCAGCACTATTCAAACATCTAAAAGATGCCCTACATTTCTAACTACAGGTTGATAAAGGAATTGTTCTATATACATACAATGGAATATTATTCAGCAACCCAAGAGTGAGTTGCTGACATATATTAATGTAAACTTCAAAAACATTATATTAAGTGAAAGAAGCCGGACCCAAATGGTCACACATTGCATAATTCTATTTATATGAAACATCCAGGATATGAGTTCATAGAAAAAGAAAGCTGATTAGTGATTGCTACAGTCTTGGGTAGGGAAAATGGGATGTGACTTCTTAATGGGTATACAATTTTATTTTTGGGTAATAAAAATATTTTGGAACTAGATATGTGCAAGTACATTGTAAATGTACTAAATTCCACTGCTTTTTTCACTTCAAAGTGGTTAATTTTAACTTACATGACTTTCATCTTAATTAAAAATTTTAATGTGAAAAAAGAAAAGAGGTACTACAAAAACTTGAAAACACTCTGGCTTGGTTTACTATGTGGCTCTTGCATACCTTCAGCAATTGATGTTTGCAGCAAAATTATGTATGATTTATATCTCTAGAATTTAGAAGCAAAAATCGTTTTGAAATGTTAGTGTTCATGGTTTGTCTCCCTCTCTAATTTTTCCCACGCAGTTCCCCTCAAACCATGAGAGACTCCTAACTCTGGGAAACAAACAAAGGGTTGCGGAAGGGGAACTGGGTGGGGGATGGGGTAACTGGGTGACAGGTACTGAGTGTACTTGATGGAATAGCACTGGGTGTTATACTATATGCTGGCAAATTGAATTTAAATAAAAAAAATGTAAATAAAAGACAAGGTATAAATGGGAAAAAAAAGAAATGTTAGTGTTCAGAAGTAAGGACAAAATGGAATTACTCAACAATGAAGTTACAGCCAGTGCATTTTATCACACTAAGAATACTATTTTTGTACTACATATTATTCAATAATGGCACGAGTATAGAGGGCAAGATGCAGAAATTCTCCTACTGTACGTAAACTGGTCTAATCCTTGAAAGGAAACAGGTGGTAAGAACACAGATATGGAAAATACCCAATCCTTTACTCACTAGGATCTAAGAAATCATCATATATTATTTAGCTGGGAACAACTTTTGCAGACTTTCAGATTTCTTTATTCTCCAATCTAATCCACTATGTACCATGTGGCTGAAGAAGAGTTCTATTACTCATAGTTCTTAATGTATGGTGTCTTATCCACAGACTGTACATTTGGACATGTGGAAGGCTTTAAGAGATCAAGAAATGGCTAGCATTTTCATATGGCTGGTATACACAAAAAAATGATTCTACCGGACCTTTTGATTGGACTATAAATATTACATGAAATAGGTTCATAAGGACTATGGCTTTCTCCAGTAACACCAGCATTAGTACTCACCAAAAGAAAAAAGTACCATGGTTGGGGCACACCACACTGCCCTGGAAAGATGGTTTCCATATACCAGGTCACAAGGCCATATAAGAAAGCATCAAGTAAAAGCATTAACAAAATATAGCCAAATATGAGGTTATCCTCAAGGTTGACTGGTCTCCAAATGTTATCCCATCTAACACCAATTTCTGAAACAAAAAGGAGATACTATAGATGACTCTGTGAAATAGCAAAGAAAAAAGATTGATAGTTTAAATCCTGTCACTGTAAATTACCTATATGTTAATACCTTTATTATTTAAGTCATCTAAGAAAATGATGAAATATGTAATAACAATGGGTTCTTTCCATCTAACTTCACAATCTACAAAAATAAATAAGAATTACTAAGACGAGGTCAGTGAATGAAACAAAAATAATGAAAAAAGTGAGCCTATTAGATCCTATTTTTCTATCCCCTCATCCTAAATTCACATTTAAACTACCATCAGAATACATAAATCTGGAAAAATATTCAATAGCACTAGAGATGAATGCTGACTACAAAGCAGAAGAAAAAGATGTTTTGCTTAAATAGAGTTCTGGGACACCTGGTGGCTCAGTTGGTTAAGTGTCTCAACTCTTGATTTTGGCCCAGGTAATGATCTCAGGGTCATGAGATCGAGCACTGCGTCAGGCTCTGTGCCCAATGATGAGCCTGCTTGAGATTCTCTTTCTCTCTCTTTCTGCTCCTCTTCCTCTGCTCACACATGTGTGCACTCTCTTAAAGAGACGAAGAAAGAAAGAAAGAAAGAAAGAAAGAAAGAAAGAAAGAAAGAAAGAAAGAAAGGAAGAAAGGAAGAAAGAAAGGAAGAAGAAAGAAAAGTTCTGATAGAAGAGAAAAAGAAAGTCATCAAAAAAAGGTAATCCTTTGTTCTATTTCTTCTATTTCTGGACAGAGTGTAGCACAACTAAAAAGCATGGGGGCTTGCAGTGAACTCCAAAAAAGACATTTCATGAATATGGTCAATGAAACTTGTCTTTTCTTCAGCTTCAGCCTCCCTTTCCTATAGACCAGCACCATAAGAAGGATATTCATCAGCACTGTATCTTTGAAAAAGCTATAATAAGGTAACCATTTAAGAAAAAAATATTTAGTAGTATTAAAAATCATCAAAATGAAAGCAATTTTGAGAGGCAGTGAACAGAAAATTAGAAACAACAACAAAAGAGGTAGAATGCAAGTTTTATGAAGTCTGCTGTACCGTGAGAAATCCTCCTACCTATATAGGAATAATATAGAAAAGAAGCAATAACTAAATACAATAAACTAATCCAATAAAAAATAATTCAATTAGAAAACCAAAATGTATACATCCTATTGCAGATTAAGCCAATGAAAACCCCACATCTAGATAAATTCTAGTGAAAATTTTAATGTTCCATATATAAAGAAAGAATAATGCAAGTATCCATATAGAAATCATATGTATATTCTTCTGACTGGCACAGGATTTTGTTCACAGGTGAAAAAATTAAGTCCTCAATCATCTTCATTAATCAATAAGTACAATGAAATTCCCACTAAATCCCAGTAAGATTTTTCATAAATTTTGACAAAGTCATCCTAAAGTTCAAGTAGAAAGCAAAGTGACAAGAATAAAGAACAAGGACAGGGGCAGCCCGGGTGGCTCAGTGGTTTAGCGCCACCTTCAGCCCGGGGTGTGATCCTGGAGACTCGGGATGGAGTCCCACGTTGGGCTCCCTGCATGGAGCCTGCTTCTCCCTCTCCCTATGTCTCTGCTTCTCTCTGTGTCTCTCATGAATAAATAAATAAAATCTTTTTTTTTTTTTTTTTTTTTTAAAGAACAAGGTCTGTAGATAAGACTAACAGAGGCTTCTTGTGGAGAGATGGGAACTTCTAATTTTTCACTCCTTTGATTTTTTTTTTTTTTTAGTTCACATAACTGTCTTTAACAATAAATAAACAAATCTAGGGATAAATAATTTGTATAAGATTTTCTTACTTCCTTACCCACTGTCCCACCCATGCTGCCTCAATTCCACCTTTCAAGAATCGAACAGCAAAGGCAAGATTTGCATGGCAAACACTTACGTTTTAATTCCAATTTGAGCAGACGACTAATTCCCAGTGCCAATGCAACATTTGAGCTGAGACAGACAGTCACTTTCTGGGTGAGGGTCATGTGTCCATAGTGTTTAATAATGGTATTAAATGGAAAGAAAGCGGCAAAATATAGGAGACTTCCAGCAGAAGCAGCCAAATGGACTGCAAATAAGGAAATTATAAGGTCAGCTTAAAGCTTATGCAAAATAATGAATAACTTTTTCTACTACAGTATAGGGTAGTAAGCTCTATGAGGGAAGGATATTTGTCTTTCTTTTTCACCCTTCTATCACTGATGTCCGGCACACAGTATATACTCCCTGAATATGTGTTAAAAATGAATTAACTAACAGTTAATGTATAGAATATTTAGTCATTTAAACAAAGATTTACTCTTGAGCACTTGGCTTAAGAAATTATAAATGTATACCATTATTATTTATTATTAATTATTAATAATTATTAGTGTTCCCAGAGTTTGAAGTATTGGGTAGAATATAAAGTTCTTTATGAAGTTTTAAACACATGCTTCCAATCAAAATCATGATGCCTAAAATAAAGAATAGTTGAATAAATAGATAACAACTACTGAGAGTTAGATGTGGTTATGTCCATAAGCATGGGATCTATAGACTAGAAAAAGAATTCTTGTTAGGATTATCATTGAGACGACATAAAATCAGCACCAAGGAAGAAAGTAAAAACACTCAAATCATGGTCAACTAATCTTCGATAAAGTAGGGATGAACATCCAATGGAAAAAAGTCTTTTCAACAAATGGTGCTGGGAACACTAGACAGCCACATGCAGAAGAATGAAACTGGACCACTTTCTTATGCCATACACAAAAATAAATTCAAAATGGATGAAAGACCTCAATGTGAGACAGGAAACTATAAAAATCCTGGAGGAAAACACAGCCAGTAACCTCTTCCATCTTGGCCGTAGCACCTTCTTACTAGACATGTTGCTGGAGGAAGGGAAACAAAAGCAAAAATGAACTTTTGGGACTTCAAGATAAAAAGCTTGTTGAAGGAAACAATCAATTAAAACTAAAAGGCAACCTATGGAATGGGAGAAGACATTTGCAAATGACATTATCTGATAAAGGGTTAGCATCCAAAATATATAAAGACCTTATCAAACCCAACACCCAAAAAACAAATAATCCAGTTAAGAAATGGGCAAAAGACAAGAATAGACCTTTTTCCAAAGAAGACACCCAGATGGCCAACAGACACATAAAAAGATGCTCAACATCACTCAGATTCAGGGAAATACAAATCAAAGCTATGATGAGATACCACCTCACATCTGTCAGAATGGCTAAAATTAACGACAATGGAAGCAACAGATATTGGCAAGTATATGGAGAAAGGGGGAACCCTTTTACACTGGGATTGCAAACTGGTACGGCCACTCTGGACAAAAGTATGAAGGTTCCTCAAAAAGTTAAAAATAGAACTATCCTAAAACCCAGCAATTGCACTCCTAGGCATGACTCATGCACCCTGATGTTTATAGCAGCACTATCAACAATATATAGTGGAATAGTACTTAGCTATCAAAAAGAATGAAATCTTGCTATATACAATGACATGGATGGAACTACTAAATGAAACAAGTCAGAGAGAGACAAATACCATATGACTTCACTCGTGTGGAATTAAGAAACAAAACAGATGAACATGGGCGAAAGGGGAAAGAAAAAGAGAGAGAGGTAAACCATAAGAGACTCTTAACTACAGAGAACAAATGAGGGTTGATGGAGGGAGGTGGGGGGATTGGCTAAATGGTTGGTGGGTATTAAGGAGGGCAGTTGCTGTAATGAGCATGGGGTGTTATGTGGAAGTGATGACTCACCAAATTCCACTCCTGAAACCAGTATTATACTATATGATAACTAACTAGAATTTAAATAAAATCTTGAAACAAAAAAATAAATAAGACAAACTTAAAAAGACACTCACATTAAATTACAATGATATAAACTATCTTTTTCTTTCTTTCAATCACTTTATTGAGATATTACTGACATATAAAGAGCTGTACATGCTTAATGTAAACAATTTGATGAGTTTGGAGGTAGGTATGTACACCTGTGAATACTTGTGAATACATCACAATCTATGCTATAAACATACCTATCACCTCCCAAAGTTTCCATCTGCTCTCTTTTTCTCTCCCTCTGTCCTCCTTATTATTTCTTTTTAGCTATCAAAAAGAATGAAATCTTGCTATATACAATGACATGGATGGAACTACTAAATGAAACAAGTCAGAGATGTGAATACTTAACCTAAAAGGTACCTCTTAGCAAGCTTTTTAAGTGTACAGTACTGTACTGTTAACTAGGCACTATGTTGTAGATGTTTAAGGCACTTATTCATCTTGCATAATGAAACTCTAACACTATTACCCTTTGACTAATACCTCCTTGCTTCCCTTTTCCCCAACTTCCTGGCAACCACCATTCTAGGCTGGCTGTGTGTGTGTGTATATATATATATATATATATATATATATATATATATATGTATATATCATATAGTATTGTTTTCCTGTATCTTGCTTGTTTCACTTAACAATGGCCTCTAGGTTTCTGTTTTTACAAATGGCAGAATCTCCTTCTTTTATAAGGCAGAAAAAAATCTCTTTGTATTATATACATTTTTTTAAACCATTCACCTGATGAAGGACATTTAGGTTGCTTCCATGTCTTGGCCATTGTGAATAATGTTATAGTGAATATGACAGTGATTGTTTGTTTATTTATTTATCTTTTTAATTTATCTTTTTATTTTTTTCATAATGATAAGGGTACCATTCCCTATTTCCCCCATCTCTCTATTCATCTCCTCTGTTTTTTTTTTCTTGTTTTTTTAATTTATTTTTTATTGGTGTTCAATTTACTAACATACAGAATAACCCCCAGTGCCCGTCACCCATTCACTCCCACCCCCCGCCCTTCTCCCCTTCCACCACCCCTAGTTCCTTTCCCAGAGTTAGCAGTCTTTACGTTCTGTCTCCCTTTTTGATATTTCCCACACAATTCTTCTCCCTTCCCTTATATTCCCTTTCACTATTATTTATATTCCCCAAATGAATGAGAACATATAATGTTTGTCCTTCACCGACTGGCTTACTTCACTCAGCATAATACCGTCCAGTTCCATCCACGTTGAAGCAAATGGTGGGTATTTGTCATTTCTAATAGCTGAGTAATATTCCATTGTATACATAAACCACATCTTCTTTATCCATTCATCTTTCGTTGGCCATCAGGGAAATACAAATCAAAACCACAATGAGATACCACCTCACACCAGTGAGAATGGGGAAAATTAACAAGGCAGGAAACAACAAATGTTGGAGAGGATGCGGAGAAAAGGGAACCCTCTTACACTGTTGGTGGGAATGTGAACTGGTGCAGCCACTCTGGAAAACTGTGTGGAGGTTCCTCAAACAGTTAAAAATATACCTGCCCTACGATCATCTCCTCTTTGGTCACATTCAGTTTGTTCTCCATAAGTAAGAGTATGTTTCTTGGTTTATCTCCACCTTTTTCCTTTTTCTCATTTGTTTTGTTTCTTAAATTCACATATGAGTGAAATCATATGGCATATGTCTTTCTCTGACTTACTTATTTTTAGCATAATACTCTCTAGCCTCATCCACATCTTGTAAATGGCAGGACTTCATTCTTTTTTATGGCTGAATAATATTCCATTGTATATTCATACACCACACCTTCTCTATTTGTTTATCAACTGATGGACATCTGGGCTGCTTCCACATTTTGGCTATTGTAAATAATGCTATGAACATAGGGATGCATGTATCCTTTTGAATTAGTGTTTTTGTATTTGGGGATAGATACCCCCAGTACTGTGATTACTGAATTGCAGGGTAGTTTTTTAACTTTTTGAAGGGATAGGTGAAACAGGTGAAGGGGATTAAGAGCACACTCATTGTGATGAGCACTGAGTAATGTACAAAATTGTTGAATCACTATATTGTACACTTGAAACTAATATATTTAACACTATATATTAATTACAGTGGAATTTAATAAACACCCCAAAAATCTGTTACAGGGTGAGTTTTAGACTTACCTTTATTGAAGAATGTGCTAACCATAAATGCAAAGAATATTGAAGCAATGGCATAACACATAAGAAAGACAAAGATGAAACTACTGTCACTGAAGCGAAAGATTGGCTCACTGAAAATCTACAAGAAAACAATTATGACATCATGTAAGGTACACCATAAATACTATCACATAAGAGAAGAAAGAGAAAATGATAGCCCTAATGAGATAGATCACTACTCAGTGATTGAAACTCAAAGAGATGGAAAATTAACTAAGTAATTTATTTTTTACATAAAGGTTTATGTTTTTTCTCAGATATATAGCAGCCTCTGACTTTCCACAGCAGAAATAACTAGGGTAAGGCTGCAATCAACTAGAAGATGTCTAACACAGAAGTTATTAAACACATGTAGCTAACAAACACTTAAAATGTAGCAAGTGTGACTTAATTTTTTTTCATTTATTTCTCTTTAGATTAAAAAATGAAGGCAGCGTTTAATACAGATCAAGTATTTCTGATGAAAATATAGTGTATGAATTCAGATATGCTGTAAATATAAAACATACACTAGAGTGCATGTTTTATACACAGTACAAAAAGGATCAGGGGTGCCTGGGTGGCTCAGTTGGTTAAGCATCTGCCTTTGACTTGGGTCACGATCCTGGCATCACTGCTCAGTGGCGAGTCTGTTTCTCCGTCTGCCCCTTCACTCTGCTCATGTTCTCCCTCTCGTTCTCTCAAATAAATAAAATAAGATAAAATAAAATAAAAATAATGTAAAACTCTTAATTTTAAAATTGGTTCTATGTTCAATTAATAATTTGTTCATATTAGGCTAAATTTAAAATATCATTAACATAATTTCACCTGTTCTTTATAGTTTTAAAATTTTCTACTGGCCACTAAAAAACCTTCCAGTATTACATATGTGACTTGTGGTATTTCTACTGGACAGCATGAAATGAGATACTTGCCTTGGCAGAGAATAAAACACATATCAAAGAGATAATAATGATATAAAAAAAGAAGAATGTGAAGAAATAGGCAGCCCAGATGATCCAGTTTTGAAGTCCAATTATAAGCTGGTATTCCTATAGGAAAATCAACACAAGTCAAATATTACATGTATCAAAAATTCATACCACTTACATACATTTTTTCTATTTAAATTCCCATGAAAAACTAGGTAAATGGTTAATATCATCTCCATGTTATGAATGAGAAAAATCATGGCTCAGAAACTGTGCTGTTCAATAATATGCATTTAGGGCAATGCTGGCATTAAAATATTTCTCCTGAGTTCAGAGATCTTTCTTCATTACTACACCTAGTATTAGACCAAAAAGGAAAATATCTAAAATTAACCTTCAAAATCTTAAGTTCTCTTTTCTATTATACTCTACTTCTGGGAGTATGAGAGAGATGTGTCTATTTTTTTTTTAATCCAATTGTACGTTAGAAGCCGATTATACTTCTTAGGCTTGTTCCTTGTAGACAATGTGTCTTTTTCCTCACTCTGGTTGCTTTCAAGATTTTCTTTTTGGTCTTTAATTCTCAACAGTTTGAATATGCTTTGTGTGTGTATGTGTATGTGTGTGTGTGGTATTTTTTCCTGCTTTGTGTTCCTTGAGCTTCTTAGATCTGTAATTTTGATGTCTATCATTAATTTTGAAAAATTCTCTGCCATTATTTCTTTGGCTCTATTCTCTTATCTCCTTTTTTTGGGGGGGGGGATTTAAATTATGTATGTGTTATGCTATTTGATATTGTCCTACACTTCTTGAATACTTTATTCTGGGTTTTTACATTTTGTTTTGTCTTTGCATTTCAGTTCATATAACTTCAACTGTCTTATATTCAATTCTGTGATTCTTTCCTCAAGTCTAGTGATGAGCCCGTCAAAAGCATTTTTCATTTTTGTTAGCATGTCTAGATATTTTATGTCTAGATATTCTATTTTGACTCCGTATAGTTTTGATCTCTCTGATAACTTTACCTATCTGATCTTGTATGTTACCTACTGTGCAGAGGAGTTCAAAAAGCAGGCCCTGACTACTATTCTTAGAAATACATGTAATGAAAAAAAAAAAAAAGAAATACATGTAATGAGCACTGAGTGTTATATGCAATTGATGAATCACTAAACTCTCTATCTGAAAATGATAAATACTCTATATGTTAATTAATTGAATTTACATAAAACAGCAAATTAATTTAAAAAATAAAGGCATGTTTGCAAGTTGGCCCTTGGCTGGTGTATGGTATCATGGCTAGTAAACTGTTCCCTACACTGATACAAAACTTTCCCTAAATACAAATCAAAACCACCATGAGATACCACCTCACACCAGTGAGAATGGGGAACATTAACAAGGCAGGAAACCACAAATGTTGGAGAGGATGCAGAGAAAAGGAATTCTCTTACACTGTTGGTGGGAATGTGAACTGGTGCAGCCACTCTGGAAACCTGTGTGGAGGTTCCTCAAAGAGTTAAAAATAGACCTGCCCTACGATTGGGGATTTACCCCAAAGATACAGATGCAACGAAACGCCGGGACACCTGCACCCCGATGTTTCTAGCAGCAATGTCCACAATAGCCAAACTGTGGAAGGAGCCTCGGTGTCCATCGAAAGATGAATGGATAAAGAAGATGTGGTTTATATATACAATGGAATATTACTCAGCCATTAGAAATGACAAATACCCACCATTCGCTTCAACGTGGATGGAACTGGAGGGTATTATGCTGAGTGAAATAAGTCAATCGGAGAAGGACAAACATTATATGGTCTCATTCATTTGGGGAATATAAATAATAGTGAAAGGGAATATAAGGGAAGGGAGAAGAAGTGTGTGGGAAATATCAGAAAGGGAGACAGAACATAAAGACTCCTAACTCTGGGAAACGAACTGGGGGTGGTGGAAGGGGAGGAGGTCGGGGGGTGGGGGTGAATGGGTGACGGGCACTGAGGGGGGCACTTGACGGGATGAGCACTGGGTGTTATTCTGTATGTTGGCAAATTGAACACCAATAAAAAAGAAATTTATTATAAAAACAAAAAAACAAAAAAACCCCACAAAAGTTTCCCTAAATGATAAGGGTAAGTGACTGTGCTAAAACTGTTTGTACAAACACTATGGTTTATGCTGAATATCTGCTTTCCAGGAGTGTGGAATTTTGGTATATGATAGGCAAAGGGTGTCTACCTAACCAGCCCCCTTCAAAACATTAGGTGCTAAATCTGATGACTTCCCTGGCCACAAACATCACAAACATACTGCTGGATTTTCATTGCTGGGGCAAGAGTGGGCTCTGCGTGGCCTCTTGTGAGGTTAACTGAAGAAGCCTGCAGGTGAATTCCTCCAGGTTTTGCCTGTGTCATATCCTGTTATGAGCCAGCTATGTTTATTTCCTAGCTGTGAGCATATAATTAATGCTTAATTAAGTCCCATGAGTCCTTCTATAGATTTTCAGAAATTAGGGGCTGTCTTGAGGATCCTGGGCACATCTACCTTTTCCTTAGTGCCTTTAAATGATTAATTATAGTAATTTAAAATTCCGTATCTGATATTTCCAACATCTATGTCATACCTGTGTCAGGTTCTGATAATTGATTTGCCTCTTTAGACTATGCTTTCTCTTAATTTTTGGTATGTTTAATAATTTTTTGTTGAAACCCACACATGTTATTTAGGGTAACAGATATCAAGGTGAAGGCCTAAGATGTAGGGTTTTATGTTAATTTAGCCAGGAGTTGCACTGTCCTTGAAATTCTTATTCTTGTTACTTCAATTTCTCTAGTGACACATTCTATCTCCTTACATTCCTTCAGATTTTCTCTTCCTGCTGCTTCCAAGAGAAAAGTTTCTCTCTGAAATTCTGCCAGCTTGAAAAACTGATAAGTGGCATCAATATTCATTCTCCTTTTTTTATATTTCCTGCTACTGGGATGTAAATTATGTATGTGTTATGCTATTTGATATTGTCCTACACTTTTTGAATACTTTATTCTGGGTTTATACATTTTGTAAAATGTAAAACATTACACAAAGCATATTCAAACTGTTGAGAATTAAAGACCAAAAGGAAAATCTTGAAAGCAACCAGAGTGGGGAAAAATACACATTGTCTACAAGGAACAAGCATAAGAAGTATAATTGACTTCTAACGTACAATTGGATTAAAAAAATAGACACATTTCTCTTATACTCCTGGAAGTAGAGTATAATAGAAAAGAGAACTTAAGATTTTTTCCTTTTTGGTCCAATACTAGGTGTAGTAATGAAGAAAGATCTCTGAACTCACCAATGATAAATATGTAGAAATAATCCAACTCTCCATACAAAAGAGCCCCACAGGCCTAAAAACATCTTTACAGAAACAGACAAACACAGGGGTGAAAAAAGAGAGAGGCAAACCAAAATACAGACTCTTAATTATAGAGAACAAAACGAGGGTTGCTGGAGGGGAGGTGGATGGGAGGATGGGTTAAATGGGTGATGTGTATTAAAGAGGGCACTTGTGATGAGCACCAAGGGTTGTATGTAAGTGATGAAACTCTAAATTCTACTCCTGAAACTAATAGCACATTATATGTTAACTGACTAGAACTTAAATAATAACTTGAACAAAAAAAGAAAATAATTGAATTACCTTCAATCTTTTTTCCCTTTCCCAGACAATGTATCGCATGATGGAAAGTACAGTTGGAGAGAACATAAGTATGAACATCAAAGGGAGGAAGGAACTAATGATAAAAATTAATTCATCATGAGAATAAGCTGGGTGTGGAAATCTCCTTATAAAGATACTGGTACTATCAAACATGTTCCGGCTAGCATTGCTCTCATGATACAGCATGATGGCTTTGTCTAGGGCATGCTGTACAGCCAGGAACCCTTCTCTGATGTACCCTGTATATAAAACAAACATAGTCAAGTAAAACAGACTAAGGAACTGCTCGGATATATAAATAATAAGGCAATTCAAGTAAGTCATAGCTCATCACCTACAGAACCCAAATTTCCTGCTATATTAAGGCTAATTGCACAAAATTACCCTGAGAACATATAGTTTTTATATGGAAGCAAGGGATACTTCCTCAGCTGAATCTGAATCACATCTTCCCAAAATTAAATACATTTTATGACACTGGTAGGCTTGTTAATGCAATCTATATTGACAAAAATAATGCAGATTAAATATTAGAGAGATGAAGACTTGGAAATGTAAATACAGAAATGAAGCTCAGAATCACATTTAAATTCTACAGAGTAATGCAGAATAGCCCTTAAAAATTGTTTCACTGAAACCAAGTCAACCATATAACTAAAAGGCAACTTAGAGTTTAATCTTTTTTTTAAAGATTTTATTTATTTAATTATAAGAGACACACAGAGAGAGGCAGAGACACAGGCAGAGGGAGAAGCAAGCTTCCCGCTGGGAGCCAGATGCAGGATTGATCCCAGGACCTCGGGATCATGCCCTTAGGCATGAACATTTGAAGGCAAATGTTCAACCACTGAGCCACCCAGGTGTCCCAGGTTTATTTTGTTTTTATCATTTTTTAAAATTGAAACTAGGATTATTAAATTTGAACTTTTCTATTTTTCTAATATGAACATTTAAAACTATAAGCTTCTTTCTAAACATGGCTTTAGCTATATCCCCCCAGTTTTGCTCCTAAATCTTTTTTTTTATAAATTTATTTTTTATTGGTGTTCAATTTGCCAACATATAGAATAACACCCAGTGCTCATCCCGTCAAGTGCCCACCTCAGTGCCCGTCACCCAGTCACCCCCACGCTCCCAAATCTTAAAGTTATGTTTTCTTTATTATTCAATTTAAAATATTTTCTACTTTCTTTATGACTTCTTTGACTCATGGATTATTTAGAAATGGTTGTTCAATGTCCACGTATTTTTCTAATTATCTAATGTTTCCAATGATCTCATTGTTATCAGTCCCTAATTCCACTGTCATCAGAGAACACACTCTATATGATTTCAGTCTTTTTAATTTCAATGAGATTTATTTTATAACTCAGCCTGAGAGTTATCCTGGTGAAAATGCCTTGTGCACTTAAAAAGAATGTGTATTCTAACACTGTTGAGTAATTGCTCAATTACTCAATTGCTCAGGGAAACATTTGAAAATGTTCTTCGTATCATTTACTTCTTTACAATTTTTTTTTGTTTAGATATTCTGTCAACTGATCAGAGAAGGATATTAATATCTCCATCGACAATGGTAGTATTGCCCAATTCTCCCTTTAGTTCTGTCAATTTTTGCTTCGTGTATTTTGAAGCTGTTATTAGATGCATACATATTTATAATTGTTATATCCTTCTGATCAATTGGCCCTTTGTCTTGAAATCTGTTTTACTGGATATGTGTATATCTGCTCCAGTCATTTTATGGGTATTGTCTTTAATCACATTTAAGACTTTTTCTACACATATTTTTTTCTGCCCTCTTCTCTTTTATCTGTCAGGGACTCTATACATATGTTAAAACTTTTGGTGTTGCTCCACATTTCACTGAAACTCCATTTTTTTTATTTTTTGTTTTTCAAACTGAATACATTTTATTTTTTAAAAAAGATTTTATTGATTTATTCATGAGAGACACAGAGAGAGAGAGGCAGAGACACTGGCAGAGGGAGAAACAGGCTTCACACAGGGAGCCCGGCGTGGGACTCAATTCCGGGTCTCCAGGATCACGCCCTAGGCTGAAGGTGGCACTAAACCGCTGGGCCACCAGGGCTTCCCTGAATACATTTTATTGTTCCAAGTTCATTTATTCTTTCTTCTGTCATCTTCACTTCACTATTAAATCTGTCCTATATTTTCCAATTCTAGACTCTGTGTTTTATTCCTTTTTTTATGGTTTCTAATTCTCTGCTGAGACTTACCACTTCTTCCATTGTGTTATAATAGCCACCTTACAACAAATTCTTATTTGCTAGTTCCATAATCTGAGTTATCTTGGAATCTCAGTTGGATATTAAGATACAGTACACAAAACCACTGTAATAGTAATATGATATTGGTTTAAGAGTAGACAGACTAGGGGTGCCTGGGTGGTTCAGCACCTGCCTTTACCTCAGGTCATGATCTCAAGGTCCTGGGATCAAGCCCATATTGGGCTCCCTACTCAGTGAGGAGTCTGCTTCTTCCTCCTTCCTCCCCACTCTTGCTCTCTTGTTATCTCTGTTGCTGTCTGTCTCTCTCTCTTGCAAATAAGTAAAAAAATAAAAAAATCTAAAAAGAAAAGAGTAGTTAGACTAGTAGGAAAAGAAGAGAAAATTTTAGGACAGATTATTTTAAATAGTTTTGGGAAAATTGTTTTCCTCTCTGCAGTAAAAAATGATATTGAATCCCTAGCCCAAACTACACACAAATGTGAACTCCTTCCTCATGGATTAACAACCAAATCATAGAAGGAAAAACCATAAAGAGGAAATAGTAGAAGGATATTTTTGAATTTATGAGTAGAGATGGACTTCTTAAATGAAAATCCAGAAAAAGACCATGTGGCCCCCAAACAATAAATTATATCAAATTAAAGATTTCTGCTCAATAAAGGACAGCATAGATAAAACCAAAATTTGGAAAAAGATACTTGCAAAATTTAGAACCAGCAATGTATCTGAAAATACATCAAACTCCTGAATAAATATAAATCTTTAAATAGATATATAAATAAAATGTGTGTTACATTATTTGAAACTGTGTTCTGAAAAAGGATTGTTGTTTCAAATTTTAAAATATCATAAAGGTTCATCTGTGGTTAATATAACTGAAAGGTTAAGCATAGTTTTCTATTCCTCCCTTGATTCACATAATAGATTACCTCAATTTTCTATTCACTTCCTTGCCAATCCTTCTTAGTCTTTGTACCCGTGTCTTCCTTTGTTTACCAAGGATTCAGTCCTTCATCCTCCCTTCTCTAACATTCCCCCCAAATAATGTGGTATTAAGGAAATCTAAGGGTATATATTACCTGTTCTCAAGTAATATGCTATTTGAAGTTGAGAAGTGAAATGACAAAAATAAAATCCCAACATCTGAAAAATTCATTTTCTGAAATATCTTGATCAATTATCTAAATTATTATTTTATTTATTTTTTATTGGAGTTTAATTTGCCAACATATAGCATAACACCCAGTGCTCATCCCATCAAGTGCCCCCCTCAGCGCCCGTCACCCAGTCACCCCCACCCCCCACCCACCTCCCTTTCTATCACCCCTTGTTCGTTTCCCAGAGTTAGGAGTCTTTCATGTTCTGTCTCCCTTTCTGATATTTCCCACTCATTTTTTCTTTCCCCTTTATTCCCTTTCACTATTATTTATATTCCCCAAATGAATGAGAACATATAATGTTTGTCCTTCTCCGATTGACTTATTTCACTCAGCATAATACCCTCCAGTTCCATTCACGTCGAAGCAAATGGTGGGTATTTGTCGTTTCTAATGGCCGAGTAATATTCCATTGTATACATATACCACATCTTCTTTATCTATTCATCTTTCAATGGACAGATTAGATGTCCCAGATTAGGAAAGTTTTCAGCTATGATTTGTTCAAATACATATTCTGGACCTCTATCCCTTTCGGCGCCCTCAGGAACCCCAATTAAATGTAGATTTTTCTTTCTTAGGCTGTTATTTAATTCCCTTAATCTATGCTCATGATCTTTTAATTGTTTTCTCTTTTTTTCTCAGTTTCCCTCTTTGCCATCAACTCGTCCTCTATGTCAGTCACTCGTTCTTCTACCTTGTTAACCCTCATCGTTAGGACCTCTAGTTTGGATTGCACCTCATTTAATTGATTTCTGCCTGATTAGATCTAAATTCTGCAGTCATGAAGTCTCTTGAGTCCTTTATGCTTTTTTCTAGAGCCACCAGTAGCCTTATAATTGTGCTTCTGAATTGGCTTTCTGACATTGAATTGTAATCCAAATTTTGTAACTCTGTGGGAGAGAGGACCGTTTCCGATTCTTTCTTTTGAGGTGAGTTTTTCCTTCTCGTCATTTTGCTCAGTGCAGAGTGGCCAAAAACAAGTTGTATTGGGAAAAGGAGAAAAAGAGAGAAGAGAGAGAAGAAAAGAAGAAGAAAAAAGAGAGAAGAAAAGAAAAAAAATGGGGGGGGGGGAAGCAAACAAAACAAAAAGTAGGGGGAGTATCCTCTGATTCTATATACTGTAAATCCCTCGACTTCCTCTGGAACTTTCCAGTGCTGCTTGGTCAATAACTTGCTTTTCCCCTGCCCATCTAGCTGGTCTTCTGGCGGAGGGGCCTGCTGTGCTGATTCTCAGGTGTGAGCACCTGGGGCAGCTGCTCAGCCCTCTGCCTGGTGCATGGCTCAGTGGGAGTTGTTTATCCCATTTAACAACTGTTTATCCTGTGAGGCCATTGTGAGGCTCACTGTGGGTTGTTTATCCTGCGAGGCCCCAGGAGGAACAACAACAGTGGCTGCAGCCAGCTCTTCAGCCCTGGAGTCCGCTCCCGCAGTACTAAGGCAGCTCCCAGTCCACCTCCCAGTCTGCAGGGGCCTGGATGCTCCGGGGGCGGGGGCACCGATCTGCACAGCTTGGGGCCACCCAGTGGCAGGAGCATCCTTGCTGTCCTGTGCCCTCCTGGCCTCTCCTGTCCCGGGGAGCACCGGATCCTGGGCTGCGTCCCCCGGCGCCCTGGGCTCCCAGGCCTGTGCTGCTGGAATCCCGCTCCCAGGCTGCGCAGCCCCCTCCGCTCAGAGCCGCCTCCCAGCTGCTCCGTCTAGCTCGTGCGCGCTGCGCTGCACGCTGCAGCCCTTTAGGGAGCTTGGCCCCGGTGTGTGGCGCTCTCTCCCCCTGGGGCGCTGGTCCTCTGTTAGTGCCTCTGGAAGTCTGAAGGCATCCCCGCCCCTCCTGGGCTCCTGCTCCAACTCCCTGCAAGCACCTTTCCTGGAGGATGATTGGTGAAGCTCCTGCTTCTCTGGCCGGGGCTTTCCTGTCCTGGGGGCACTCGCAGTGGGGCCTTAGCTTGCTCCTCGTGGGGCCCCTCCCACTTGGATGCCTTTTATTTATTTTTTGTCTTCCTACCTTGATAGAAGCGTGAACTCTTCTCACTGTAGCATTCCAGCTGTTCTCTCTTTAAATCTCAAGCTGAATTCGTAGGTTTTCAGGATGATTTGAAAGTTATCTAGGTAGTTTGGTGGAGACAGGTGACTTGGGGACCCTACTATTCTGCCATCTTGCCCCCTCTATCTAAATTATTATTATACAGTTTGGAAACATAGGCCACAGTCTTATTTGTTCAGCAACAGTATACAACAAAAATCAAAGATAAACTATGAGTGCTATCACTTGGAGATATGCATCCACTACCGTATTTTTTTATTTATTTATTTATGATAGTCACAGAGAGAGAGAGAGAGAGAGAGAGAGAGAGAGGCAGAGACACAGGCAGAGGGAGAAGCAGGCTCCATGCACCGGGAGCCCGACGTGGGACTCGATCCCAGGCCTCCAGGATCGCGCCCTGGGCCAAAGGCAGGCGCCAAATCGCTGCACCACCCAGGGATCCCCCATCCACTACCGTATTTAAATCATTTCTTCTATTCATGGTAAATATTATTTGGCTGTGTCACTCATAACTTTCAGGAAAAAAATTCATACTGCTTCACCTACACACCAGGTCCTTAAAGACCTTTTTGCTTGCTAGCTTGATTTCTAACAGCTTCATATGCATTCTCTATTCTAGCTATATAAATAAGGAAAGCAAACAAAAGGCCCACGTGGTTCCCTGAATGTGGCATCCTGTCCCATATGTGTTCATGATTTACTTCCACTGCCTGGAATAATCCCCACTCATCCCCAACTAACTAAATACACGTATGTGTAGATTCAGCTTAATCCTTAAGCTTAAATTCCTTCTTAGTAGACTTTGTAAAGATTATTTTTTAATGACCGTCTAATAGGTTCATCTATTGTTTTACTGATTTTATGCTGTTCCCAACTTTTGTTCCTTCTGCTAGAATGTGCATAGCTTTTTTCTTCTATTAAATATTTGCTAAAGATAAAAATCTCAATAGTTGGTAAATCCAAATTCCACACTAAGGGTTTTTCATGTAAGATAATTTTCAAAATAAAAATCTGAATTAAAAATTACCATCACAATTTTAAAACTTTTAGATCAAATCATTAAAATTATACACACACACACACAAGAATAGTCAAATAATATTGATAAATGAAGGTGTTTGTATTTGGAAAGCAAAACACTAAATCACAACTAATGTATAGGATTAAAACTAGTTTTGATAAAATATAAATTTAACTTAAAAAATTACAAGTTAAGAACATATACATATACATGGGTATATACATCTATAAAATACACATATAGCCACATGTATAGATTATATGCAACTGAGATAATAAAATAAGCATGTTTAATTATTTGCTCACCAGGATCTCCTCCATCATCATAATTTACGTTCCTGGGTCCTAGAGTGGGATAAGCAGGAAAGAGTAGGGATGTCTGCCAGCCTGTCCTGTCTGGCCACATCAAAGTTCTCTGTATCCTAACAAAACGCAGATGATACTCTACCTAGAAGTAGTGATAGGAAACAAATCATGCTTAAATCCATATAAAACTGAACTACACATTTTAAAAAAAAGATAAATTAAGTCCAGATGGGAAAACATGTAGTTTCAAAGATGAGACTCATCTGATGTACAATGATTCTGAACACCTGGAAATGATAGTGACTGAAGGCACAGCCTAAGTCCTCTGATTATAACAAGATCTAAAGTCCTCTCAGAATATAGATAGTTCACAAAAAGGAGATACATAATATGGCCCATAAATATATGAAAAGCTTTTCCATGTCCTACAATGAAATAAATGCAAATTAAATTACAGATACATGTCTTACCCATTATACTGGAGAAATCTAGAGTTTAACAACATGCTCTGTCAGTGAACCTGTGGATAGGCACTTTAATACACTGGTTGTAGAATGCAAAATGGCACAACTATAATGGAGAACCCAGCAATGTTTAATAAAACTACATATGCATTTTTGGTTTGATTCAGCAATCCTACTTCCAAGAACAGACTTGGAAAATCCACCTTCAACCATATAAAGGAGACATGCACAAGTTTGTTGTAACATTATTTGTCGTAGGAATATATGGGAATCAACCGAATTGCTCAGACACGGGAAATGGCACAAATTGCAGAATCTGTACACAACAGAGACATACATATATGTTCAAGCTACAGTCAGAAAACAGAAATCACACTGATCATACTAGGTAACTAAAAAGGAAAGGAATTCTAAGGTATCAGGTAGCCACAGCAGGAAGCAGCCACCAGCCCTAGAACTAAGGAAGTAAAAGCAAGAGTTTGGAATTATTAAAAATTATAAGCTTAGAGGAGAGATCCTGTGGGGCTGAAAACCAAACCTCCAAGAAAGTGGCACTGGTCAGCTAGTGTTCTGTCTTACTGCTTAAGAAAGGGTCTTTGGGACTGGGATATATACACTTCTGAGGAGGAGCTCCAGTTGTCCAGTCTTTCAGAGGGGGTGATGAGGCTGCTTTTAAAAAGTGTCAGGTAATCTGCAAACTGCATTTGGCTGCTTCCAGTGGAAAAAAGTACTACTGCCAAAATAAAGAAGCGATGCTGGAAGGTCTTTTATAGCAATTAAAGCAGACCAAAAGCCAATAGGGAAGCTCAAGTTTCTTCTCCCTTCAATCCCTGTCTCTAAAGTTTGCCTCTAGGGCCCTTTATTAGTATTATATGGAGATGACTAAAAAGCAGAAATGTACCTACAGCATCAAAGAGTAGAGTGAAGTAGATCTACGGCTCAAAAAGAAACTTAAGCTCACAAATAAATGATCAATTAATCTTTGACAAAGCAAGAAAGAATATCCAATGGAAAAAAAGACAGTCTCTTCGACAAATGGGAAACAAATGGGGTTGGGAAAACTGGATAGCCACATGCAGAAGAATGAAACCAGACCACTTTCTTACACCATACACAAAAATAAGTTCAAAATGTATGAAAGACCTCAATGTGAGACAGGATACCACCAAAATCCTTGAGGAGAACACAGGCAACAACCTCTTCACCTTGGCTATAGCAACTTCTTGCTAGACACATCACTGGAGGCAAGGGAAACAAAAGCAAAAGTGAACTATTTGGGTTTCATCAAGATAAAAGCTTCTGCAGAGCAAAGGAAATACTTACATACAACACCCAGTGGTCATCATCATAACAAGGGCTTTCCTTAATACCTGTCATCCATCTAGCACATTGCCCACCCATCTCCCTCCATCAACACTGTTTGTCCTTAAGAAATCTTATATGGCTTGTTTCCCTTTCTCCTTTGCTCCCCTCCTTCCCATATGTTCACCTGTTTTCTTAAATTCCACATATGAGTGAGATCATATGGTATTTGTCTTTCTCTGATGGATTTATTTCACCTAGCATAACATCCTGGCTTCATCCATGTCATTGCAAATGGAAGATTCATTCTTTTTGAAAGCTGAGCAATATTCCATCATGTGCATGCATGTGTGTGTGTATAGATATAGATACCCATCTATATCTATATCTGTATCTATATCTATCTATATATCACATCACTTTATCATTTCATCAGTTGATGGACACTTGGGCTCTCTCCATAGTATAAACATCAAGATGCATGTATCCCTTTGAATATTTATTTTTGTATCCTTTGGGTAAATACCTAGTAGCTCAATTACTAAATTATAGGGTAGTTTTATTTTTAGCATTTTGAGGAATCTCCTCTAATTTCCTGGTTGACCCTTTCATCTTTTTTTAAAAATTTTTATTTATGATAGTCACAGAGAGAGAGAGAGAGAGAGAGAGAGAGAGAGGCAGAGACATAGGCAGAGGGAGAAGCAGGCTCCACGCACTGGGAGCCCGACGTGGGACTCCATCCCAGATCTCCAGGATCACGCCCTGGGCCAAAGGTAGGCGCTAAACTGCTGCGCCACCCAGGGATCCCCCCTTTCATCTTTTAGCAGGATGCTCTTTAACCTCCACTTGTTTGGATTTCTTCCAAATTTCTTCTTGTGATTGAGTTCTATTTTCAAAGCATTATGGTCTGAAAATATTCAGGGGATAATCCCAATCTTTTGGTATCGGTTAAGACCTGATTTGTGACCCAGTATGTGGTCTATTCTGGAGAAAGTTCCATGTGCACCTGAGAAGAATGTGTGTATTCAGTTGTGTTTGGATGGAAAGTTCTAAAAATATCTATGAAATCCCATCTGGTCCAGTGTATCATTTAAAGCTCTTGTTTCTTTGGAGATGTTATGCTTATAAGATCTGTCATTTGCAGAAAGTGCCGTGTTGAAGTTTCCCAGTATTAGTGTATTATTATCTAAGTATGTCTTTAGTTTGGTTATTAATTGATTGGTATACTTGGCAGCTCCCACATTCGAGGCATAAATATTCATTATTGTTAGGTCCTCTTGTTGGATAGATCCTATAAGCATGATATAGTGTCCCTCTTCATCTCTTACTACAGTCTTTGGGATAAACTTTAATTTATCTGATATGAGGATGGCTACCTCTGCTTTCTTTTGAGGACCATCTGAATGGTAAATGGTTCTCCAACCTTTCATTTTCAGGCTGTAGGTGCCCTTAGGTCTAAAATGCTCTTGTAGACAGCAAATAGATGGGCCTTGCTTTTTTATCCAGTCTGAAACCCTGCATCTTTTGATGAGATCATTAAGCCCATTCACATTCAGAGTTACTATTGAAAGATACGAACTTAGTGTCATCATAATACCTATTCAGTCCCTGTTTTTGTGGATTATTTCTTTGGGCATCCTCTTTCTTTTATAGAGTCCCCCTTAATATTTCTTGCAGAGCTGGTTTGGTGGTCACATTCTTTCAGTTTCTGCCTATCTTGGAAGCTCTTTATCTCTTCTTCTTTTTTTTAATCTCTCCTTCTATTCTGAATGACAGCCTTGCTGGATAGAGTATTCTTGGCTGTATGTTCTTCTCATTTAGGACCCTGAATATATCCTGCCAGCCCTTTCTAGGCTGCCAGGTCACTGTGGAGAGGTCTCCTGTTAACCTAATACTTCTCCCCATATAAGTTAGGGATTTTTTTGTCTTCTGCTGCTTTAAGGATCTTCTCTTTATCTTTGGAATTTGCAAGTTTCACTATGAAATGTCGGGGTGTTGAATGGGTTTTATTGATTTTTGGGGGGGTAATCTATCTCCTGGATCTGAATGCCTGTTTCCCTCCCCAAGTTAGGGAAGTTCTCAGCTATCATTTGTTCAAATACACTTTCTGGTCCTCTGTCCCTTTCAGCGCCCTCTGGAACCCCAATTAAACATAGATTTTTTCTTCTGAGGCTGTCATTTATTTCCCTTAACCTATCCTCACGATCTTTTAATTGTTTTTCTTTTTTCCTCAGCTTCCTTCCTTGCCATCAACTTGTCTTCTATGTCACTCACTCTTTCTTCTACCTCATTAACCCTCGTTGTTAGGACCTCCAGTTTGGATTGTATCTCATTTAATTGATTTTTAATTTTGGCCTGATTAGATCTAAATTCTGCAGTCATGAAGTCTCTTGAATCCTTTATGTTTTCTAGAGCCACCAGTAGCTTTATAATTGTGCTTCTCATTTGGCTTTCTGACAATTGTAATCCAAATTCTGTAACTCGATGGCAGAGAGTACTGTTTCTGATTCTTTTTTTTTTGTTGTGAGTTCTTCCTTCTAGTCATTTTTCTCAGTGAAGAGTGGCTAAAAACAAGTTGTACTAGAAAAAGGAATGGAAAAAAGAGGAAAAAAAGGGGGGAAACAAAGAACAAAAAACAAAAACAAAACAGAAACAAAACAAAACAAAAACAAGGAGGGGTATCCTCTGATTCTATATACTGTAAGTCCCTCGACTTCCCCTGGAGCTTTCCAGCGCTGCTCGGTCAAGAACTGCTCTTCCCGTCCTTCCAGCTGGTCTTCTGGGGGAGGGGCCTGCTGTGCTGATTCTCAGGTGTGTGCATCTGGGGGAGCTGCCTTGCTCCCTACCAGGTGCACGCTCAGTGGGAGCTGTTTATCTTGTGAGGCCCCTGTTCCTTGTCGGCCCCGCTCTGCCCCAGGCACAAGGTGACACAGCAAGGAACAAGACTGGCAGAGGCCAGCTCTCCAGCCCTGGATTCAGCTCTGGCAGTAACTACTGCAGTCTCCCAGTCCACAGGGGCCTGGATGCTCTGGGGGCATGGGGCGTTGATCTGCACAGCTTGGGGGCGCCTGGTGGCAGGAGCATCCGCGCTGTCCTGTGTCCTCCTGGCCTCCGCCTGTCCCAACGGGAGCTGCCGGATCCTGGGCTGTGTTCCCCGGCACCCTGGGCTCCGGGGCATGCACTGCTGAAATCACGCTCCTGTGGCTGCACAGTCCCCTCTGCGAGGAGCCGCAGCCTGAGCTGTTTCTGGGGCCCCACCAGGCGCACGCTCCAGCCCTTTAGGGAGCTTGGCCTGGGGCGTGGTGTGCTCTCCCCTGGGGCACACTACTTCTGTTAGTGACCCCTGGGGACCTGGGGTCTCCACCACCCCTCCTGGGATCCTGCCCGAGTTCCCTGTGAGCACCTTTCCATCTGGAAAGATTGGTAAAGTCCCTGCTTCTCGGGGACTGGGCTTTTCCTGAGCTTTCCTGTCCTGGAGACACTTGCCACCCAGCCTTAGCCTGGCTCCTCGAGGATATCAAGTATCCCCCACTGGATACTTATTTATTTTTCTGTCTTCCTACCTTGATAGAAGTGTGAACTCTTCTCACTATAGCATTCCAGCTGTTCTCTCTTTAAATCTCAGGCCGAATTTGTAGGTTTACAGGATGATTTGAAAGTTATCTAGGTAAGTTGGTGGGGACAGGTGACTTTGGGATCCTACCATCTTCCCCTGCCATCTTCCACCATCTTGCCCTGCCCTCTCTATTCATGTCTTCTGTCCATTTCTTAACTGGGTTATTTGTTTTTTGGGTGTTGAGTTTGGTAATTCCTATGTAGATTTTGGATACTAATCCTTTATCAGATGTGTTGTTTGCAAATATCTTCTCCCATTCTGTAGGCTTCCTTTTAATTTTTTTTACAATCATTTCCTTTCCTATATAAAATATGTGGATATTCTTTCCCAGTTTTTTTTCTTTTAATAATAAGTTTATTTTTTATTGGTGTTCAGTTTGCAAACATACAGAATAACACCCAGTGCTCATCCCGTCAAGTGCCCCCCTCAGTTCCCGCCACCCAGTCACCCCCACCCCCCCTGCCCTCCTCCCCTTCCACCACCCCTAGTTCATTTCCCAGAGTTAGGAGTCTTCCATATTCTGTCTCCCTTTCTGATATTTCCTACCCATTTCTTCTCCCTTCCCCTCTATTCCCTTTCACTATTATTTATATTCCCCAAATGAATGAGACCATATAATGTTTGTCCTTCTCCAATTGACTTATTTCACTCAGCATAATACCCTCCAGTTCCATCCACATCGAAGCATATAGTGGGTATTTGTCATTTCTAATGGCTGAGTAATATTCCACTGTATACATAAACCACATCTTCTTTTTTTTAATAAATTAATTTTTATTGGGTGTTCAATTTACCGACATACAGAATAACACCCAGTGCTCATCCCGTCAAGTGTTCCCCTCAGTGCCCGTCATCCATTCACCCCCACCCCCTGCCCTCCTCCCCTCCCACCAGCCCCAGTTCGTTTCCCAGAGTTAGGAGTCTATGTTCTGTCTCCCTTTCTGATATTTCCCGCACATTTCTTCTCCCTTCCCTTATATTCCCTTTCACTATTATTTATATTCCCCAAATGAATGAGAACATACACTGTCCTTCTCCAATTGACTTACTTCACTCAGCATAACACCCTCCAGTTCCATCCACGTTGAAGCAAATGGTGGGTATTTGTCATTTCTAATGGCTGAGTAATATTCCATTGTATACATAAACCACATCTTCTTTATCCATTCATCTTTTGATGGACACCGAGGCTCCTTCCACAGTTTGGCTATTGTGGACATTGCTGCTAGAAACATCGGGGTGCAGGTGTCCCGGCATTTCGTTGCATCTGTATCTTTGGGGTAAATCCCCAGCAGTGCAATTGCTGGGTCGTAGGGCAGATCTATTTTTAACTCTTTGAGGAACCTCCACACAGGTTTCCAGAGTGGCTGCACCAGTTCACATTCCCACCAACAGTGTAAGAGGGTTCCCTTTTCTCCGCATCCTCTCCAACATTTGTGGTTTCCTGCCTTGTTAATTTTCCCCATTCTCACTGGTGTGAGGTTTCTTTCCCACTTTGTTGAAGATTAGTTAACCATATAGTTGTAGGCCCATTTCTGGGTTCACTATTCTGCTTCGTTGGTCTATGTGTCTGTTTTTATGCCAGTACAATATTGTTTTGATGATTATAGCTTTGTAATATAGCTTGAGAATCCAGAATCATGATGCCTCCAGTTTTTTCTTTTTTTATATCACTTTAGCTATTGGGGTCTTTTTCTAGTTCCATGCAAATTTTTAGGACGGTTTGTGCTAGCTCTGTGAAAAATGCTAGTGGTATTTTGATAGGGATTGCACTGAATGTGTAGATTGCTTTGGGTAGCATAGACATTTTAACAATAAGTGCCCTTCCAATCCATGAGCATGGAATGCTTTTCCATTTCTTCCTCTTCAATTTCTTTCATAAGTGTTCTATAGCTTTCAGAATACAGATCTTTTACTTCTTTGGTTAGATTTATTCCTAGGTATCTTATTGTTTTTGGTGTAATTGCAAACAGGATCAATTCCTTTATTTTCCGCTGCTTTGTTTTTGGTGTATAGAAATGCAACAGATTTCTGCACATTGATTTTGTATCCTGCACTATGCTGAATTCATGTATGAATTCTAGCAATTTTTTGGTGGAGTCTTTCAGGTTTTCTATATGGAACATCATGTCTGCAAATAGTAATACTGAGTTTGACTTCTTTGCTGATTTGGATGTCTTTTATTTCTTTTTGTTGTTTGATTGCTGAGGCTAAGACTTCCAGTACTATATTAAATAGTAATGGTGAGAGTGGACATCCTTGTCTTGTTCTTGACCATAGGGAAAATGCTCTCAGTTTTCTCCCACTGAGAATATTAGCTGTAGTTCTTTTGTGTATGGCCTTTATGATGTTGAGGTATGTTACATCTATCCCTAAAGGATGCTATATTTCTCAAATGCTTTTTTTTTTTGCATCTATTGAGAGGATCATTTGGTTCTTATCATTTCTTCTATTAATATGGTGTATCGTGTTGATTGATTTGCAAATGTTGAACCAGCCCTGCACACCAGGAACAAATCCCACTTGATTATGGTGAGTAATTCTTTTAATGTACTGTTGAATTCAATTTGCTAGAATTTTATTGAGAATTTTTGCATCCATGTTCATCAGGGATGTTGGCCTCTAATTCTCCTTCTTAGTGTATTTATCTAGTTTTGGAATCTAGGTAATTCTGGCTTCTTAGAATGAGTTTGGAAGTTTTCCTTCCATTTCTATTTTTTGGAACACTTTGAAGAAAATAGGTACTCACTCTTCCTTAAATGTCTGTAGAATTCTCCTGGAAATCCATCCAGCCCTGGACTTTGACTTGTTAGGAGATTTTTGGTTACTTATTTAATTTCTTTGCTGGTTATGGGTCTATTCAATTTCTTCCTGTTTCAGTTTTTGTAGTTTGTAGGTTTCTAGGAATTTGTCCATTTCTTCCAGGTTGTCTAGTTTGTTGGCATATATTTTTTCACAGTATTGTCTCGTAATTTTTTATTTCTATGTTTATCTCTTTTATTTGTGATTTTATCGATTTGAGTCCTTTCTCTTTTCTTCTGACTAGCAGTTTATCAATTTTATTAATTCTTTTGAAGAACCAGCTAATTAGTTTCACTACTTCGTTCTATTGTTTTTTGTTGTTGTTGTTGTTTATGTAGCACTTACTTATGCTCTTATCTTTATTATTTCCATTCTGCTGGCATTAGGCTTTATTACTGTTCCTTTTCTAGCTCCTTTAAATGTAAGGTTAGGGGATCCCTGGGTGGCGCAGCGGTTTGGCGCCTGCCTTTGGCCCAGGGCGCGATCCTGGAGACCCGGGATCGAATCCCACATCAGGCTCCCGGTGCATGGAGCCTGCTTCTCCCTCTGCCTATGTCTCTGCCTCTCTCTCTTTCTCTCTCTGTGACTATCATAAATAAATAAAAATTAAAAAAAAATAAATAAATGTAAGGTTAGGTTATGTATTGAGATTTTTCTTGATTCTTGAGGTAGGCCTGAAATATACATCTCCCTTAGGATTGCCTTTGCTGCATCTGAATGATCTTGAACTATTGTGTTTTCATTTGCTTCCATGTATTTTTTGAATTCTTCTTTAATTTTCTGGTTAACCCATTCATTCTTCAGTAATCTCCATGTATTTGTGATCTTTCCAAATTTTTTCTGTTGTTGACTTCCAGTTTTATAGTGCTGTGGTTGAAATTAATCCTGGTATGATCTCCATCTTTTTGTACCAGTTGAGGGCTGAACTGTGACTTAGTATGTAACCTATTCTGGAGAATGTTTCATGTGCACTTGAAAAGAAGTGTACTCTACTGCTTTAGGATAAAATACTCTGAATAAATGTTAAGTCCATCTGGTCCAGTGTGTAATTCAAAGCCATTGTTTCCTTGTTGAGTTTCTGCTTTGTTTTTTTGTTTGTTTTAAGATTTTATTTATTTATTCATGAGACAGAGCCAGAGAGAGACAGAGAGAGACATAGAGACATAGGCAGAGGGAGAAGCAGACTCCTTGCAGGGAGCCTTACACGGGACTTGATCCCGGGTCTCCAGGATCAGTTCCTGGGCTGCAGGCAGGCGCCAAACCACTGAGCCACCCGGGCCGCCCTGATTTTCTGCTTTGATGATCTGTCCACTGCTATGAGTGGGGAGTTAAAATCCCTACAATCATTATATTATTATCAACAAATTTTTTAATGTTTATTATATATTTGGATGTCTCCAAGTTGAGGGCACAAATATTTAAAATTGTTATATCTTCTTAATAAACAGATTTCTTAATGCCCTTCTTCATGTCTTGAGTCTTTGGTTTAAAATCTAGCTTTTCTGATAAAAGTATGGCTATTCTTGGTTCTTTTAGGTCTAAAATAAGTCTCTTGTTATGGTTGATATTTTTGACTCTGCTACTGTTCATACAGCCATTCTGCACTGGACAAAATGACCAGAAGGAAGAATTCACCATAAAAGAAAGAACCAGAAGTAATAATCTCTGCCACAGATCTAATGGATATAGATTTAAGTAGCATGTCAGAGGTACAATTCAGGGGTACAATTATAAAGTTACTGGTAGCTCTTGAAAAAAGCATAAAAGATTCTCTTACTGCAGAACTGAGATATAATCAAGCCAAAATTAAAAATGCCTTAACTAAGATGCAGTCTAAACTGGATGTTCTGACAGCTAGGGTAGAAGGCAGAAGAGAGAGTGAATGACATAGAAGACAAGTTGACATAAAGGAAGGAAGCTGAGGAAAAGACAGAAAAACAACTAAGAGCCCATGAGGAGAAACTCTGGGAATTAAGTGATAGTTTGAGAAAGAATAATAATCGTCTTATTGGGATTCTGAGGGTATGCAGAGACAGAGAGGATCAGAAAGTATTTTGAACAAATAATAGCTGAAAACTTCCCTAATCTGGAGAAGGAAACAGGCATTCATAACCAGGAGATAGAGAAGATCCCTTCAAAATCAACAAAAACTGATCAAAATCCCTAAATATAATAGTGAAGCTTGCAAATTTCAGAGATAAAGAGAACATCTTAAAAGCAGCTTGAGACAAGAGAGTCCTAATCTATATGGGGAGAAATATCAGATTAACAGCAGACCTATTCACAGAGACCTGGCAGACCAGAAAGGCTGGCATGATATATTTAGGATACTAAATGAGAAAAACATGCAGCCAAGAATACTTTATCCAGCAAAGCTGTCATTCAGAATAGGAGAGATAAAGAGCTTCCAAGATAGGCAGAAACTGAAAGAATATGTGACTACCAAACCAGCTCTGCAAGAAAGATCAAGGGGGACCTGTAAAAGAAAGAGGAAGTCCAAAGAAATAATCCACAAACAGAGATTAAATAGGAATTACAATGACACTAAATTCATATCTTTCAATAGTTACTCTGAATGTGAATGGGCTAAATGATCCAGTCAAAAGACACAGGGTATCAGACTGAATAAATAGGCAAGACCGATCTATATGCTGTCTAGAAGAAACTCATTTCAGACCTTAGGACACCTTCAGACTGAAAATGAGGGGGCAGAGAAACATTTACCATGCAAATGGTCTTCAAAAGAAAACTGGGGTAGCAATCGTGATATCTGATAAATTAGATTTTAAACCAGACTCTAAAAAGAGATGAAGAGGGACACTGTATCATACTAAAGGGTCTATCCAACAAGAAGACCTATCAATCATGAATATATATGTCCCTAATGTGGGAGCAGCCAATTATATCAACCAGTTAATAACCAAAGTAAAGAGAAACATGGAGGGCAGCCCTGGTGGCTCAGCGGTTTAGTGCCACCTTCAGCCCAGGGCGTGATCCTGGAGACCTGGGATCGAATCCCATGTCAGGCTCCCTACATGAGGCCTGGTTCTCCCTCTGCCTGTGTTTTGGCCTCTCATGAATAAATAAATAAAATCTTTTTTTTTTTTTTAAAAAGAGACACATGGGTAATAAGACATTTTTAGTAGGAGACTTCAACATGGCACCACAGCAAAGGACAGATATTCTAAGCAGAAGATCACCAAAGTAAGGAGGGCACTGAATGACACACAGAATCAAATGGATTTCACAAATATATACAGATCATTCCATCCTAATGCAGCAGAATACACATTCTTCTCAAGTGCACATGGAACTTTCTCCAGAATAGATAACAAACTAGGTCACAAATCAGGTCTCACCTGATACCAAAATATTGGGATAATTCCTTGCGTATTTTCAGACCACAGTGTTTTGAAACTTGAACTCAAGGAGGGCAGGGCAATTCAAAAAGAAAAAAAAAAAAAAAAAGGAGGGCAGGGCAAGATAGCGGAAGAGTGGGAGTCCTCAACAAACCTGGTCCCACCAACTTATCTAGATAACTTTCAAAACATCCTGAACATCTATGAATTTGACCTGAGATTTAAAGACAGAACAGCTGGAACGCTACCGAGAGAAAAGTTTTCGCTTCTAACAAGGTAGGAAGGCAGAAAAAAAAAAGAAAGAAAGAATCAAGTGGGGGAGGGGCATTGTGAGTAGCAGGGCTAAAGCAGAGCTGGGAAAGCCTCTGGGAAGGAAAGTCCAGCCCTTGAGAAGTGGGAACTTTAAAAATCTACACTGGATTTTTCCCAGATGGAAAAGTGCTTAGCAGAGAAATCGGGCAAAATCCCAGGATGGGCAGTGAAGCCTTAAGATTTCCTGGTCACTATTAGAAGAGGGGCGCCTGGAGGGAAGCTCACTGCAAACTGCGGTATGATATCAGTAAAAGGCTGGAGTGTGACAGCCTTCCAGGGCATTTGGGAGAAAGCCAGTTGGTTGGGCGGGACAGATCTGGACAGAGGTGGCTGTTTTCCTATCCCTTCGGAGAGGTGGCCCCTGGGAGCACAGTTCCAGCAGCATAGGGCCCTGGATCCCAGGGCGCCCAAGCAGACAAATCTGGTGATCCTGCATTCCCCTTGGGATAAAAGGAACTGGGAAGGGCACAGCACAGAGAGGACTCTCCTGCTGCTAGGTGCCCCCAAGCTGTACAGATCAGCTCACCTGCACCAGCCTGGTAGCATCTAGGCCAGTGTGGGCTGGGAGAATGCATTAGTTACTCGCCATGGAGCTGACTCCAGAGCTGGAAACCTGGCTGCCACCATTGTTTTTTTCCCTCCTTGTTTCACCATGTGCCTTGGAGAGGCCAGCTGCCAGGGAACAGGGGCCTCACAGGATAAACAGCTCCCATAAAGCCCAGCACCTAGCAAGGGGTGGGGCATCTCTGCCTAGGCACAGACACATGAGAATCAGCACAGCAGACCCCTCCTCCAGAAGACCAGCTGGATGAACAGGGGAAGAGCAAGTTCTTGACCAAGCAGCACTGGAAAACTCCAGGACCAAGGGAAAATCGAGGGAATATGGTATATACAACTAGGGTGCCCCCCTCTTTTAAAATATTTTTTTCTCCTTTTTCCATTACAACTGTTTTTTATACCAGACTAAAAATTTCCAATACTTTTTTCTTTTCCCACCTTAACTACAATATTTTACCAGCTCTTTATTTTTAAGTTTTTTCATTTTTGACTTTCATATTTCTACAGTTAAATGTCTTAGATACATTTTTCACTTCTGGATTCCCTTCAACATATTAAATTTAATTTTGGGAAATATAGGAGATACGGGTTTTTTGTTTTGTGTTTTTTGTTTTCTCTGCCTCATTTTGTTCTACAATGGCAGAAGTTAATACCACAAATTTCTTCTTGTGATTGAGTTCTTCTAAAACATGACCAGCACATACCCAGAACCAAGTGGAATACTGTGATGCTTCATTCTGTGGATCTTCATTCTGTGGATTATATTCTCTCTTCATTCCCATTCTGCCCCTCTCCTTTATCTCATTTATGTTTTGGTGGTCAATGTTGGAGCTTTCTATAAGTATTGCTGGTTTATATAAATTTGGGATTGAGCATCTTCTAATATACAGAACAAAATATACTCAGAACCAAGAGGATCACCCTCTACGACCCCTCAGGTAGACTACATTCTCTCTCCACTACCATCTCTTACCATCACCATCTCCCAGATCCCCTCCCCTTTTTTTCTTTTTTCTCTTTTTCTGCTTTACTTTCTCTTTTATTCTTTTTCTTTTTCCACTTCTTTGGGGTTTTTGGCCTTTTATTTTTTACTACTTTGTTTTAAAATTTGTTTACCATTTTAGTGGTCCTTTTGTTTTATTTTTTTCTGATCTTCTTTTTAATTTTCTGGTTTCTGACCTTGTCAGAATCATCTAGGGTGAAATTTACTTAGATCACGGTAGATATTTTTGACTCAGCCTGCTCATACAACCACACTGCACTGAACAAAATGACTAGAAGAAACAATTCACCACAAAAGGAAGAAACAGTACTCTCTGCCACAGAGTTACAGAATATGGATTTCAATTCGATGTCAGAGTCGATTCAGAAGCACAATTATAAAGCTACTGATAGCTCTGGAAAAAAGCATAAAGGACTCTAGAGACTTTGTTACTGCAGAATTTAGATCTGATCAGGCCAAATTAAAAATAAATTAAATGACATGCAATCCAAATTGGATGTCCTAACTGCTAGGGTTAATGAGGTGGAAGAAAGAGTGAGTGACATACAAGACAAGATGATGGTAAGGAAGGGAGCTGAGGAGAAAAAGGGAAAAACAATTAAGAGACCATGAAGAAAAGGCTAAGGGAAATAAATGATAGCCTGAGAAGGAACAATCTGTATAACTGGGGTTCCAGAAGACACTGAGAGGGAGAGAGGGCCACAAAGGATATTTGAACAAATCATAGCTGAGAATTCCCCTAAACTGGGGAGGGAAACAGGAATTCACAATCAGGAGATAGAGAAGTCCCCCCCCCAAAAAAAAACATTCAACACCTTGACATTTAATAGTGAAACAGGGACTAAATAGGAATTACAATGACACTAAATTCATATCTTTCAATAGTTACTCTGAATGGGAAAGGGCTAAATGATCCCATCTAAAGACAGAGGGTATCAGACTGGATAAAAAAGCAAGACCCATCTATTTGCTGTCTACAAGAGACTCATTTTAGACCTAAGAAATGAAGAGGGACACTATATCATATTTAAAGAATCTATCCAACAAGAGGACCTAACAATCATGAATATTTATGCCCCGAATGTAGGAGCTGCCAAGTATATCAACCAATTAATGACCAAAGTAAAGACATACTTAGATAATAATATACTAATACTGGGGGAATCAACACAGCGTTTTCTGCAAATGACAGATTTTCTGAGCACAACATCACCAAAGAAACAGGAGCTTTAAATGATACACTGGACCAGCTGGATTTCACAGATATTTACAGAACTTTCCATTGAAACGCAACTGAATACACATTCTTCTCAAGTGCACATGGAACTTTCCTCAGAATAGACCCCATCTGGGTCACAAATCAGGCCTTAACTGATACCAAAAGATTGGGATTATCCCCTGCATATTTTCAGACCATAATGCTTTGAAACTTGAACTCAATCACAAGAAGAAATTTGGAAGAATCAAACAAGTGGAGGTTAAAGAGCATCCTGCTAAAAGATGAAAGGGTCAACCAGGAAATTAGAGAAGAATTTAAAAGACTCATGGAAACTAATGAAGATAAAACCACTCAAAATCTTTGGGATACAGCAAAAGCAGTCCTGAGAGGGAAATACATCACAATGCAAGCACCGCCCCCAAATTGGAAAAAAACTCAAAATGCAGAAGCTTACCTTGCACCTAAAGGAACTGGAGAAAGAACAGAAAATAAAACCTACACCCAGGGGATCCCTGGTGGCTCAGCGGTTTAGCGCCTGCCTTTGGCCCAGTGCGTGATCCTGGAGTCTGGGGATGGAGTCCCACATCGGGCTCCCGGCATGGAGCCTGCTTCTCCCTCCTCCTGTGTCTCTGCCTTTCTCTCTCTCTCCCTCTCTCTCTCTATGTCTATCATAATAAAATAAATATAAAAAACTCTTCAAAAAAACCTACACCCAGCAGAAGAGAGTTAGTAAAGATTCGAGCAGAACACAATGAAATAGAGACCAGAAGAACTGTAGAACAGATCAACAAAACCAGGAGTTGGTTCTTTGAAAGAATTAATAAGATAGATAAACCATTAGCCAGCCTTCTTAAAAACAAAAGAGAAAAAAATAAAATCATGAATGAAAAAGGAGATCACCACCAATACCAAGGAAATACAAATGATTTTAAAAACATATTATAAGTAGCTATACGTCAATAACTTAGGCAATCTAGAAGAAATGGATGCATTTCTGGAAAACCACAAACTACCAAAACTGGAACAGGAAGAAACAGAAAACCTGAACAGGCCGATAACCAGGGAGGAAATTGAAGCAGTCATCCAAAACCTCCCAAGACAAAAGTCCAGGGCCAGATGGCTTCCCAGGGGGAATTCTTTGAAACATTTAAAGAAGAAACAATACCTATTTCTACTAAAGCTGTTCCAAAAGATAGAAAGAGATGGGAACTTCCCAACTCATTCTATGAGGCCAGCATCACCTTAATTCCAAAACCAGATAAAGACCCTACCAAAAAGGCGAATTATAGACCAATATCCCTGATGAACACAGATGCAAAAATTCTCAACAAGATACTAGCCAATAGGATCCAACAGTACATTAAGAAGATTATTCACCACCACTAAGTGGGATTTATCCCCGGGATGCAAGGGTGGTTCAACACTTGTAAAGCAATCAATGTGATAGATCATATCAACAAGAAAAAAAACGAGAACAATATGATCCTCTCAATAGATGCAGAGAAAGCATTTGATGGAATATAACATCCATTCCTGATCAAAACGCTGAAGAGTGTAGGGATAGAAGGAACATTCCTCAGCATCTTAAGAACCATCTACAAAAAGCCCACAGCAAATATCATTCTCAATGGGGAAACACTGGGAGCCTTTCCCCTAAGATCAGGAACATGACAGGGATGTCCACTCTCACCACTGCCATTCAACATAGTAGTAGAAGTCCTAGCCTCCCTCAGCAATCAGGCAACAAAAAGACATTAAAGGCATTCAAATTGGCAAAGAAGAAGTCAAATTCTCCCTCTTTGCAGATGACATGATACTCTACATAGAAAACCCAAAAGACTCCACCCCAAGATTGCTAGAACTCATACAGCAATTCGGCAATGTGGTAGGATACAAAATCAATGCCCAGAAATCAGTGGCATTTCTATACAATAACAATGGGACAGAAGAAAGAGAAATTAAAGACTCAATCCCATTTACAATTGCACCCAAAAGCAGAAGATATCTAGGAATAAACCTAACCAAAGAGGTAAAGGATCTATACCCTAAAAACTACAGAACACTTCTGAAAGAAACTGAGGAAGACACAAAGAGAAAAATATTCCATGCTCGTGGATTGGAAGAATTAATATTGTGAAAATGTCAATGCTACCCAGGGCAATTTACACATTTAATGCAATCCTTATCAAAATACCATGGACTTTCTTCAGAGAGTTGGAACAAATAATCTTAAGATTTGTGTGGAAATGAAAAGACACTGAATAGCCAGGGGAATATTGAAAAAGAAAGCCATAGCTGGGGGCACCACTATGCCAGATTTCAGGTTGTACTACAAAGCTGTGATCATCAAGACAGTGTGGTACTGGCACAAAAAGACACATAGATCAATGAACAGACTAGAGAACCCAGAAATGGGCCCTCAACTCTATGCTCAACTAATATTCGACAAAGCACAAAAGACTATCCACTGGAAAAAGAACAGTCTCTTCAATAACGGTGCTGGGAAAATTGGACAGCCACATGCAGAAGAATGAAACTAGGCCAATCGCTTATACCATACACAAAGATAAACTCAAAATGGTTGAAAGATCTAAATGTGAGAAAAGAATCCATCAAAGTCCGAGAGGAGAACACAGGCAACACCCTTTTTGAACTTAGCCACAGCAACTTCTTGCAAGATACATCTATGAAGATAAGGGAAACTTCCAGAAGCAAAAATGAACTATTGGGACTTCATTAAGATAAACAGTTTCTGCACAGCAAAGGAAACAGTCAACAAAACTAAAAGACAACCTACAGAATGGGAGAAGATATTTGCAAACGACATGTCAGATAAAGGGCTAGTATCCAAGATCTACAAAGAACTTATTGAACTCAACAGCAAAGAAACAAACAATCCAATCATGAAATAGGCAGAAGACATGAACAGACATTTCACCAAAGACGACCTACACATGGCCAACAAGCAAATGAAAAAAATGCTCCACACTGCTTGCCATCAGGGAAACACAAATCAAAACCACAGTGAGATACCACTTTACTCCTATGAGAATGGCTAAAATTAACAAGACAGGAAACAACAAATGTTGGTGAGGATGTGGATAAGGGGAACCCTCTTGCACTGTTGGTGGGAATGAAAGCTGGTACAGCCACTCTGGAAAACAGTGTGGAGTTTCCTTAAAGAGTTAAAAATAGAGTTACCCTATGATCCAGCAATTGCACTACTGGGTATTTACCCCAAAGATACAGCTATAGTAAAATGCCAGGACACCTGCACCCCAATGTTCACAGCAGCAATGTTCAAAATAGTCAAACTGTGGAATGAGCCATTATGTCCTTTGACAGATGAATGGACAAAGAAGATGTAAGATATACACACACACACACACACACACACACACACACAATGGAATATTACTCAGCCATCAGAAAGGACGAATAGCCCCCATTTACTTTGACATTGATGGTACTGGAGATTATTATGCTGAGTGAAATAAGTCAATCAGAGAAAGATAATTATCAAATAGTCTCAATCATATATGGAATATAAGAAATAGTGAAAGGGACCATAAGGAAAAAAGGAAACGGAATGGGGAAAAATTAGAGAGGAAGACAAATCATGAGAAACTCCTAACTCTGGGAAACAAAGAGTTATAAAAGGAGAAGTGGGTGTGGGGGTGTGGTAAATGGGTGATGGACATTAAGGAAGGCGAATGATGAATTGAGCACTGGGTATTATACTGTATGTTGGCAAATTGAATTTAAATAAAATATTTAAAAAATTGGGGATCCCTGGGTGGCTTAGCGGTTTGGCGCCTGCCTTTGGCCCTGGGCGCGATCCTGGAGTCCCGGGATTGAGTCCCGCGTTGGGCTCCCAGCATGGAGCCTGCTTCTCCCTCTGCCTGTGTCTCTGCCCCCCTCTCTCTTTCTCTCTGTCTATCATGAATGAATAAATTTTAAAAAAATCTTTAAAAAATTAAAAAAATGAGTCTCTGGTATGCAGCATAGAGGCAGATCTTGTGTGTGTGTGTTTTTTAAAGATTTTATTTATTTATTTATTTGTGAGAGACAGAGACATAGGCAGAGGGAGAAGCAGGCTCCTCATCCTCTGTTCTGTTCATTCTATCCTGATGGTTGTCAAGGTCCATTACCCTTCTTTCCCTCTTCTTTCAGCTTCATTATTTTCCATAATTTTATCTTCTATATCATTGATTCACTCCTCTGCTTTATCCATCCTCGTTTTTTTAAAAAAATATTTTATTTATTTGAAAGGGCGAGCGCGAGAGAAAGAGCAAGCAAGGGGAGGTGCAGAGGGAGAAGGAGAAGTGGGCTTTCCTCTGAGCAGGAAGCCCAATGTGGAGCTTAATCTTGGGACTCCAGGATCATGACCTGAGCTGAAGGCAGATGCTTGACCAACTGAGCCACCCAGTGCCTTCTCTTCTCATTTTTATGGCCTCCACTTGGGATTGCATCTTGGTTATAGCATTTGTAACTTTGGCCTGACTAGATTTTAGCTCTTATATCTCTGCGGTAAGGGATTCCATAGTGTCTTTTATGCTTTTTAAAAAAAAGCCGAGCTACTATCCTTATACTCGTTTAAATTCTAGTTCAGACTTCTTACTTATATCTATATTGATTAAATTCCTTGCCATGAGTCCTACTCCTGTTCTTTCTTTTGGAGTGAATTTCTTTGTCTCATCATTTTGTCCAGAAAAGAAAAGAAAAAGAAACAACAACAACAACAACAACAACAACAAAATAGATCCTGGGTGTATTTTTAGTCTGCTTGTTAAAAGAATCTAGGTCCCAACACAGGAAAGTAAAATTAAATACAATTCAGGTAAAAAAAAAAAAAAAAAAATATATATATATATATATATATAGAAAAACTTGAAAAAATAAGAAAATAAGTGAAATAACTATAATTAAAAAAATTAAAGTACAAAAGAGGCTAGATACTATTTTCCCCTAGAGCTGAAGCTTTGCATCCCGCTATGATCAGTAAACTTTGTGTGAGCTAGTTGTTTGTGCTTGTCTTCTGGGGTAAGGGCCTGTTGCACGGATGCTCACTCAGGTGGACCTACCCTAGAAGAAATGTGCCTCCAGGGCACAAGGAGGCAGGGCTTGGTATACGCAGTTCTGGATTCCACTAGATGGCGCTGTTTTGCTCCCTGAAGATTTTTCAGCGCTGATGAGTAGGATAAATACGGCAAAGCCCCACTTCCTAGCCTCAGACCTGAAAGTTTGCACTTTCCAATTTTCAGTGAACCCTCACAGAAGAGCAATCAATCACTCTTATCTTCCTGGTTTCCATCAGATCCCTGCCTTCACCCTTCCTGTGTCAGAGCTTTTTTTTTTTTTTTTATCTCAGGTGCATGACTGAGTTTCAAAACCAAATTTTAGGGACTTCTGTGGCGTGGACTTTCACTGTTCCTTTTGGGGGAGAACTTGCCACACTTTTGCTGCCTGCTGGCCTATCCCAGGAAAGTGGTCGCAGGATCATGACTGTCCAGTGGTTCACAGTTTATGGCAACACAGAACAGAAAGCTGGCACCTAGACTCGCTGTTCTCAGCTGGCTTTCATGCTCCTAATGCCTGGAAACAATGCAGCACTTAGTTGCCACTCTTTCTTATGACTCAGGGGATCCTCAGACCAAGGTGTCACACCTGGCCTTCCACCCTACTTTGCCACCCGAGCACCTTTAAGCTAGGCACGTCCCCCCTAGTAGCAGACTTCTAAAAGCTCCAATTTTGCATTTCACTGGTTGTAATACTTTCTTCGTACCACCGTATCCACAGCTCTCTCTCCCTGAATTCAAGTCTCCATACCTCCTATGTACCAAAAGGTGGTGGCTTTTCTACTTGTAGTCTTTCGGGGGGATGGGGTGACTGGGTGACAGGCACTGAGGGGGGCACCTGACGGGATGAGCATTGGTGTTATGCTGTATGTTGGCAAATCAAACTCCAATAAAAAAATATACAAAAAAGAAAGATTTGCAGTTTTTGTTCTCTCAAATCTCTAAGTGCTTTCCTGGGTGTTCAGAGTTATTTGATAACTATCTAACTGTATTAGAGGGACAAGACAAGCTTAGAGTGCCCTAATTCTCCTACATCTTAACTCTTCCTACTCATGAACTTGGGCTGTCTTCACGTTTACTTAAGTCTTCTGTAATTTCTTTCAACAGTGCTTTGTAGTTTTCAAAGCACACTTCTTGCACCTTTTTGACTATTCTTCAGTATCATATCCTCTGTTCTGTCCATTCTACTATCCAGCCATTCAACTAGCTTTTATGTTATTGTATTTTTAAGTTTATAATTCTTGTTTATAACTTCTATGTCTTTGCTAAGATTTTCTATTTTTTCCTTTCAAGACAACTTTTAGTTGTTTTTGAAACTTTTTTTTTTTATGGTGGCTCCTTTGAAATCTTTGTTATATCAAATTCCAACCTTGATTCATCTCAGTGTTTGTGTCAGTTGATTGTCCTTACTCATTCATATTGTGGTTTTTTTCAAAACAAGCAAGCAAAGGGAAAAAAATGAGAAAGAGAGATAGAGAGATAGAAATTAAGAAACAGACTTCTAATTATAGAGAACAAACTGATGGTTACCAGAGGGGAGGTGAGTAGGGGGATGGGTGAAATAGGTGAAGGAGATTAAAGAAAGCACTTGTCCTGATGAGCACTGAATAATGTCTGGAATTAATGAATCACTATATTGTACACCTGAAAGTAATATAGCACTGTATGTTAACTAACTAGAATTAAAATAAAATCTTTTAAAAAAAACATAGAAAAATAACTAAAACCTTGGCTGCTTTAAAATAGAAAAATCTAATCATCAAAAGAAAATCTGATCACAAAAAAACTGAAAGAAAAGCCACAAACTCGAAAAATATACAACACATATGAAAGACAAGAGATTCCTATGTAGCATATACAAAGAAATTGGTCAATTAATATGAAAAATAAATTTTTTCCATAGAAAGTTGGGGGGAAAAAAAGAAAATTGGGGGGAAAGACCAAATGTATACCTCACTAAAGAATGATTCATCACTTTAAACATGGACAGACATATGCTAATCTCATTAGAAACCAAGGAATTGGAAATTGAAGCCAAAGTTACATACCACTTCACACCTGTGGAATTAGCTAATTCACACCCATGGAATTAGTGAATATAAACATCTGAAAATATTAAATTTGATAACGAGAACTCTCAGACACTGTTGCTGGGAGTCTGAATTGGTGTCATCAGTTCAGAAAACAATTTGCCATTATGTAATAAATTTTAAGATGTGACCATGCCCCAGATATTTTATGTCCAAACATACATCCAGAGTACCTAACCTTCATAGTAGCACTGTTTTGCTGGCAAAATAGAAAAAAAAAATCTGTAAAAAATGTAAAGTGCCCAGTAGCAGAAATGGTAAATAAATTGTGATCTCTTTGAATAATGTAATACGATTCTGTAAATAAATCAGAACTCCCCCCAAAATTGTGATTTTTCTTGGATCTTTGTGTGACAGATAATTTTCCATTTTACCCTATTCATTTTGTCAATTATGCTAGGAGATAGGATCCTACTGAAATCTTTTATTACATCAGGCAGTGAGCCTATTTCAGTTTATCATAAGGTAATAGCTGGAATCTAGTACAAATATTTGAGGAAACAAGCAGAATCAATTAGTAATGAGAATAAAACTTGAAATGGCACTTAACACACTTTGAGCCAATGCATACTGTTGAGCCTAAATCCATTATCAGCATATGGATAATTCTGATTTAGTAAATGGAAGCTGGTACAGAAGCATAGAGTCATGGAAGGATGGGACATACGGAAAGAATATATAGTATCCTATCAGTGGTTTTATTAATTTTGCCTTTTACTTAACCTGCATCTGCATTATAAACATAGAGTTTGGCTCCATGTAGATTTTTTTTTTAATTTTTATTTTATTTATTTATGATAGTCACAGAGAGAGAGAGAGAGAGAGAGAGAGACAGAGACACAGGCAGAGGGAGAAGCAGGCTCCATGCACCGGGAGCCCGATGTGGGATTCGATCCTGGGTCTCCAGGATCGCGCCCTGGGCCAAAGGCAGGCGCCAAACCGCTGCGCCACCCAGGGATCCCTCCATGTAGATATTATAGGTGATTATTTATTTCTATCACCACCAGGATAGAATGTCTAACAAGATCTGCTAATCAGACACCAGTTCAAAGACACCAGACACCAGTTTCTCCTTCCCATGGGCTATGCTATAATCAGATGCTTTTTCAGCACCTATGGATGTCCTAGTTCTGAATCAATGTGGCTGAAGCTTAGAGTTTTTTCTAGTGATTTATGAAAGGACTTATATCTGTGTTTCATTTGAAGAAAGAGGACTTTTTTTCCATGCTTGATTCCTTGTTAGTGAAAATGCATCTGCTCCGTAGCTTGTTTCACCACTCTTTGTAGATCTAGAAGCAATGCCTAAGTAGTCAAAGATTCCCATGAGTCTAAGGCCTTCTGTGTACAGTTCTTTCCTTATCATAGTGTAACAGTTAATTAGTAGCACAGAAATTAGTTACTCAGATCTGGATTCACATTCTTGCTCTATCATATACTAGTAGTTTGATCTTGGGAACATTGGTTGCTTCATCCATAAAATAGGGTTAGTAATAGCAAAGTCATTAAAATTCTAGAAATTGTTAGCACAACTACTAGAAAACTGTGTATTTAGAAAACTCTAAATAAAATGTTCTCACCTGAAGTGGCAGAGGGTCACTGCTGCTTTTGAAGTTACAGTCAAAAATGATGGCAGCCAGTACTTTATGAGATCCATAGTCATATTCAATGTACCTCTCAAACTCTATTTCTGAAGCAAACCCTCGAACTGTAAAAAGGATAAATTGTTCATTACAATAGAAAAAATTTATATTCCACTGAAGGGGAGATACATGGATAAAAGCTTATCCCAGTATTATAAATTTAAAAACAGTGTTTTCCAAGTATCACAACTACTTAATGGTTATTGAGGGTTCAAAACAATGTTAAGTATAAAACTTCACTTTAGGGGATCCCTGGGTGGCGCAGCGGTTTAGCGCCTGCCTTTGGCCCAGGGCGCAATCCTGGAGACCCGGGATCGAATCCCACATCGGGCTCCCGGTGCATGGAGCCTGCTTCTCCCTCTGCCTATGTCTCTGCCTCTCTCAGTCTCTCTCTCTCTCTCTCTCTCTCTCTCTCTGTGTGACCATCATAAATAAATAAAAATTAAAAAAAAAAACTTCACTCTAGTTTTAAATAATAATTATAAAATATATATGAAGACAAGCCATTAGTCATAAGGGAAATGCAAATCAAAATCACAATGAGATACCAATTCATAGTTATAATAAAAAAGATGATAACAAGTGCTGGTGAGAATATGGAAAAACTGGAACCTTCATGCATTGCTGACCAGAATATAAAATAGAACAACTTTAGATAACAACTTTTGGTAGTTCCTCAAAAAGTTAAACATAGTTACCACATGACATATTCATTCCACTCTTAGGTATATACTCAAAAGAAGTGAAAACACATGTCTACATATACCTTAGAGATGAATGCTCATAACAGTATTAGTTGTAAGCCAAAACGTGGATTTAGCCCAACTGTCTGCCAAATGATAAAGGATATACCAGGTGAACACAGTATATTCATATAATGGGCTATTACTTGACAATGAAAAGAAATGAAGTGTTGATACAAACTACAACATAGATGAACTTGAAAACATGCTAAGTGAAAAAAGCCAGTCACAAATGATCCCAACTTCCAGGTATATAAAATTTATATGAAGAGTTTATATATAGGGGCGCCTGGGTGGCTCAGTGGTTGAGTGTCTGCCTTCCACTCAGGGCATGATCCCGGAGGTCCTAGGATCAAGTCCTGCATTGGGTTCCCTGCAGGGAGCCTGCTTCTCCTTCTGCTTGTATCTCTGCCTCTCTCTGTCTTTCATGAATAAATAAATCTTAAAAAAAGAGAAAGGCTTATATATAAACCATTGACAGTAAAGGTTTATGATATGCAAATCTATAGAGACAGAAAGTAGATTAGTGTTTTCCTAATCTCGGTGGGATGGGAAATTGTAGAGTCATGGCTAAAAGTTATAGGATTTATTTTTGGTCATGAAAATGCTCTAAAATTGATTGTGGTAATGGATATGCAACTCTGAATATACAAGAGTCACTGAATCGTATGCTTTAAATGAGTGAATATGTGGTATGTGGCTTAGATCTCAACAAGCTGTTTAACAGTTCTTTTCTTTTTTTATTTAGTAGGCTCCACACCAATGTGGGGCTTAAACTCACAACCCTGAGGTCAAGAGTCACAGGCTCTATCTGCCAACTGAGCCAGCCAGGAGCCCACAAAAAGATATCTCAAAATAAGATAAATCAGGAGGTAGAGATCACTTCAAACGGTGCTTAAAAAAAAAAAACTGACTCATTTGAATGTAGCTGTATAGAGATAACAGAGGAAGGAGTGAAGATAAATCAATAGACATTACCTAACTGAACAAGAGACAGAAAAAAAATGGGAAAAAAATTTGAATAGATCCTCAATAACTTCTGGGACAATACAACTTTGAGAAATAATTGTTAAAAGCTCCCCAAATTTGGTGAAAGATAGAAACTACAGATTCAAAATGCTCAGAGAACCCCCTAACAGAATAAACCAAAAGAAATCCACACTCGGGACATAATCATAGTTTTGACAAAGACAGAAAATATCTTGAAAACAGCCAGAGAGAAGTGATATGTTACCTATAAAAAAACAAGGATTCAAATGCAGATTCAAATGCAAAAACCAAAGAGGTCAGAGAAACTGGCAAATACTTTTTAGATGCTGAAAGGACCAACTCAAAATTTTATATCAAATGAAAATAGTCTTCAAGAATGAAGATGAATTAAAAACATTCATAGATGAAGGAAACAAAGAAAACTCATTGCCAGTAGACCTGCTCTAAAAAATTGTTAAAGTTCTTCAGAAAGAAGGAAAAATGACAGAAGGAGGAAACTTGGAACTTCAAAAATGAAGTTACAAGCAAGAGCTATGGTAAATATCTGGGTAAATAGCTTTAAGTTCTTTAAAATATGTGTGTAAATTGTAGCACTTTCTGGTATAGTTTTCAACTTATATAGATGTGAAAACTACAACCTAAAGAGAGAACTATAAAGGGACCTATATACTGGTAAACATTGCCATTAAAATAAAATAGCAAAAATTCTAAGTTGTGAAAAATTATGCATGCATATTTTAACCCCAACAGCAGCCACTAATAACATTATACATCAGAAGTCCAATTTTTCATTTTTTCTTTCATGAATGATGCCTAAGAATTCTTCAACTAACTCTACAAAGTTACAAAGACTTTCTCCTATGTTCTTGCCTAAATGTTTTATCATTTTACTTATAGATCTGCGATCCATTTTGATATATTCTTTTAATCTAAGGTGTGAAATTTCATTGTTTTGGCTACTGATGTTCAAGTGTTTAGCATTATTTGTTGAAAAGATTATCTTTCTACTATTGTAAAAAATATTTTGGCATATTTGTATAGTTCTCTGTGTTCTCCACAGGTATAACTTGCTTTATTGCACTTTGCAGAAACTGTTTTATAAAATTTGAAGGTTTGGGGCAACACTGAGTCAAGCAAATCTACTCATACCATTTTTCCAACCGTATTTGCTCATTTCATGTCTATATGTCACATTTTGGTAATTCTTGCAGTATTTCAAACCTTCATATCATTATTTGATGGTGATATGTGATCAGTGATTATGAATTGCTGAAAGCTCAGATAATGGTTAGCAATTTTAGCAATAAAGTATTTTTAAATTAAGGCATGCATAGCTTTTATAGACATAATACTACTGCATACTTAATAGACTACAGTATAGCATAAACATAACTTTTATACACACTGGGAAACCAAAAAATTCATTTGACTAGTTTTACTGTGATATTTGCTTTACTGCTGTGGTCTAAAACTGAACCTGCAATATCTCCCTGTGGTATGCCTGTATTGTTTCAATGATCTATGAATCTATCCCTCCACCAATATCCCACTGTCTTCACAACTATAGTTATATTGCAAGTTTTAAAATTGGGACGTGCGATTTCTCTAATTTTATTCTTTTTTAAAACACTGATTTACTCCATTGAAAACCAATTTAATAAGTTTTATAGAAAACCTTAATTTATAACCTTTTACACTGATGTTCAGATTCCTCTTCATACTCTCCGTGATCTCACTTACAACATCAATATTAGAAGGCACATAAATCAATTCCCAATCTTCAGGATTTTTGAGGAAAGGTGGCAAAGTATTGATGGGCTGGGAAGTATAATTGTAAGGTCCGACAACGTTTATAGAAGTAAGTTTACGGAATAGCAAAATCATCACTGGAAACACCAGTACTGTTAAGATTTCCAATATTAAAGTAAAGACCTGCCTCCTCTAGAAAAGAAACAAAAAGATGATGGTTAATTCAAAAACACACATTCAATGCATATGGATAGCTCTAGGATATTAAACTTCTGCCAAGTTTACTCTGGAGCAACCAAGTGTTTCCTAGACTATCTTGTACCCACCTTTACTTCCTCCCCTCCCAACTTGCTTATAGGTCATACTATACTACTGATTAAGTCAGTTTTATACATTAGGAAAAGCTACCTATAGCTCTGGAATTGATTTTTTCAAAAAGTATGTATGGACGGACACATCCACAACTCTGAACTGAAAAACAAAGCTATTTATGAACATTTTACATGGATGCCTTCACCTACCTTTAAGGTAAAGTTTTTCCAGAGGAGCACAGCAAATTGGCTGAATGTCAATAAATCCATTCTTCTACAATTCAACTCCAGGGGTATGTGAAAGGTTTTATATTATCTAATAATGTGAACATCAAACAAATAACAGAATTATTTCTTTCTCCTAATTTCATTCTTAATCATCCTCAAATATTGGTAGCATATTTGAAATAAAGAAAATAATAGTTTCTATTTTTATATTAGTTTAGTTAATATCTGATGAGATTCTAATATGTTTAAAATATAAGTAAGATGTGGTTCCATTTCTCCAAATAGTTATATGTCTGTGGGTATTAGGGCTGAATCCTAATTCTTTCACAGAATGATGGTGAGAATGGTTTCATAATGATATATTTATCCAAATAAAACATATGTACACACAAGAAAAATATTCATAAGTACACTTAATATAACTATTTATAATATAAAAAACCTAAAAACAACCCAAAAGTCAACAGTGGAATGGAAACTGTAGTATATTCATACAATAGAATACTGAAAATCAATGACAGGGATGAACTACAATTACACACAGTATAAATAAATATCCCAACATAGTACTGACCCATAAAAATCAAGTCCAAGAAGAGTATGTTCATTAGGATCTCACTTAGCTGAAGTTCAAAAGGTAAAACTCCAGCACCTAGTGATTAAGAATACATTCACAGGGGGTGCTTGGGTGGCTCAGTCAATTGAACATCCAATTCTTGGTTTTGATTCAGGTCATAATCTCAGGATCTTGAGATGGAGACCCAGGAAGTTAGATTGAGATTCTTTCTCTCCCTCTCCCTCACCCTTCCTCCTGCTTGTTCACTCTTTATTTCTAATAAACACATAAATCTTAAAAAAGGGAATACATTCATAGGAAGTATACTGAAGCAAGGAAAGGATTATTCCAAATATCAGAATACTTACAGACTGTTTGGAGAGGCTAATACAATAAGTGGTTCTAAATTCCTAGAGATGTTCTTATTTAATACTGTAAAAAGATGAGTAGGAATTTCTTTTTTATTATATATTTTATATTGCTCATATAAATAGTCTTATATATATTATATATTGTACAATAAAGAAAACTTGAAAATACATAATTTTTTAAAGATATTATTTATTTTATTTGAGAGAGCAGAGCGAGACCATGAGCGGTGGGGAAAGGGGGAGGCAGAGGGAGAAGCAGATTGCCTGCTCAGCAAGCATGGGGCTCAATCCCAGGACTCAGTCATGACCTAAGTCAAAGGCAGACGCTTAACCAACTGAGCCACCCAGGCACCCCTATACAGTGTTTTTATATCCAATTTCATTCATAATTTATGAACTGAGAGTCACACCTGCTTCCTAAAACAATACTGAAAATACACAACAGAATGTGGGAAATGTGAGTAAAGACAGCTCAAAAATACAGAAAGAAAAGCTAATTCATTATATTAGCTCGTGGTAGGTTTATTAGAACTGGCAGAACTCAATTAGGAACCAAAAGAATAAATTAGATTTCAATAAACAGAGAAAATGATGAGAAGAAAGGCAAGATAGCATAAAACTATAAGGTATGTTCAGAGAATGGCTGAGGTTTTTTTTTTTTTTTTTTTTTTCCGGCTTTCTGTAAGAAAATGTCTTGAAATCCCTAAAATACACAGTATTTTATGGCTTTTTTCCCTGAATATATCTATAATACCAAAATATGAATTTTATAAATTGAACAATTATTAAGATAAGGTGCACATAAAGTCCTTGCATGGAATATATATATAGCACTATAACTGAAACCACATATTATGTACAATATATTTATTTCTACATGTATATATAAAGTTTTAAACTTCCTATATGCTGAAGATGTAATCTCCATCTTTTTTTTTTTTTTTTTTAATTTTTATTTATTTATGATAGTCACAGAGAGAGAGAGAGGCAGAGACACAGGCAGAGGGAGAAGCAGGCTCCATGCACCGGGAGCCTGATGTGGGATTCGATCCCGGGTCTCCAGGATCGCGCCCCGGGCCAAAGGCAGGCGCCAAACCGCTGCGCCACCCAGGGATCCCCTGTAATCTCCATCTTATGATTGTCCCTACGTGGCTATCACAGCACCAGGCTCCCAGTGGACTCCCAGAAACCTACCTTCCGGGTCTACTCTAGCACCAGCCAGCTCCCATAGCAGGAGATTCCTAGTCCATCCTGATGCCAGCCAGCTTCACAGCACCACGCACCTGGTGGGATCCTGTAAACCCAGGCTCCTAGATAACCCCAATGCTGGCCAATTCTATGATCATGGTGGCTCCTATGGCTCCAATCAGTTCCTTATAAACCCAGGTTCCAGGTGGGCACCAGACTGGCCTCTGTGGACCTAAATCACATCCTAGTTCCCAGAGATTTGGGCTTCTGGTTTACCCCATCACCAGACCAGCTCTCATGGACCCAGGTACCCGGCCCACCCCAGGGCCATATCAATCCCCACAGACTCAACCTCCACGTTGCACTCTGAGGTTATAGACAGACCCCTATGGTCAAGATTTCCAGGTCACCCTACTGCCCAGCCAGTACCTATGGCTCCAGTCTCCAGGCTGGCTTCCGTGAAACCAGGCTTCTGACCTGTTTCAGTACCAGACCAGTCCCCATGGACCTGTCACTAGGCTCACCACAGTGGTCCAGGGTGCTGGATGGCTCCAGGATCTAGTTTTACCCACATGGACTCAGGTCCCAGGTCTGTTACCAAAGATTCAAGTGCCAAGCCTGCCCCCATAGAACTAGGTACCAGGCAGGTTCCCATGTACCCAAATACCAGGCCTTTACAACTGCTGACCTAGACACCAGATCAGCCTACCCCATTTGCGGACTGCCCATTTGTGGACACCACCAGATGACCCACCCAGAAACTCTGGACTGGCTAACTGGTGAAGGGTTTAGCCTGACAAAGCAGGTCTGTAAAGACTGGAAGAAGTACCTACTTCCTAAAATGTCAGACACAGATACAAGGCCACAAGGATTATGAATAATCAAGGAAACATAACAACACCAAAGGAAAATAAAACTCCAATGACTAACTAAAAATAGGCGGTCTATCAAGTGTCTGACAAAGAATTCAAAATAATCTCTTAAATTCAGTGAACTACAATAAACACACATATACGACTAAATTAAGAAAACAACACACAAACAAAATAAAAAGTTACATAAAAAAGTAAAAACTAAAAAAAAAAAAAAAAAAAAAAAAGTAAAAACTACTACCCCACATCCCACCCCCAAAATCTCAGAGTTGAAGAACATAATGACTGAACTGAAGAATTCAATAGAAACCTTCAACAGCAGACTCAATCAAAAAGAAGGAAGAATTAGTATAAAAGAAGTGAGGTCAATGGACTGTCAGAATAGAGTAGTCCCAAGACGGCAGTGAAGGAAGATTCTGAATTCACCCCCTTCCACAGACATACCAAATCTACAGCTATATATGGGTAATTTCTCTCTGAAAAAACTCAGAAACTAGATGAACTGCTTTTCATAACAAAGGATGTAAGGACCACATTGAAAGGGGTAAAGAATCAGAAACAAAGACTCACAAAAAACTCCATTCTGGCATGGCAATATACATAGGGAAGGATATCACCAGATAGGTGTTTCTCTCAGAGGAGCAAGGGGTTGGTACCCTACACTGGGCATCCTGACCCCTGGGATCTGCATTGGAGATATGAGCTCTCAGAATGTCTGGCTTGGAAAACCAATGGGACTGACATCCAGGGGTCCTGAAGTGCTGTAAGAAACAGGTTCCCTCTTGGAGTGCTTGCATATGGTCTCACTGGCCCTGAGACCCAGTGAAAGAATAGTAGTATGAAAAATCCTTAGACCAAATGTGAAAGAGATTCATTTTCATATCACGGGGCATCAGCTGGAGGGGCAGGGGAGAGTTGAGATGTACCCCAGAGACAGAGGCACAGGCAGATGCCATTGCCTCACTCTCCACATAGCCTGCTAGCACAGGTAGGTGAGCTTGGACACAGCATCCCCAACCACCTTGCTGGGGCGGGGGAGGGTGAGCAGTCACAGCACTTGCTGAGGCCAGACAGTACCTGCAGATGCAGCACTCCTCCATTGCATGGGTGATGCAGGCAAGCACAAACAGTCAGAGTTCTCTCTCCCAGCTAAAGTCTGCAAGCAGGGTAGCTGCAACATTCCCCTTCACTCTGGCTGGGATTGGTGAGTACACGCAGTTACGGTATTTGTCCCACTCCCAACTTAAAGCCAGCATGCATACAAAGATAAGGCACTCTTCAGTTGCACTGATGAAGCCAACGCATTTTCCTGCTGCCTTTCTGAAACCAGAAAGTATGTCCTACCCTAGATGATCTCCAGCTGCCATGCTAAAGTCAGCAGGAGCGTGCAATCCACAAGGAGTCACCCCTCAGTTGCCTGACCCTGGTGGCCAAGAGGGCCCTGGTGTTCCAGAGCTCCATGGAAAGACAGTTCTTCGTAGATCACCATTCCCAGGGCACTGCACAGAAAGCAGACTGAAACACAACCCTAGTCGTCCTGCAAAACAGGTTTATTTACTTAATCTGGAATTTCAATCTGAGAGACAGACTTCAGGTTTCATACACTAAGAGGCTAAGTATAGGTGGTCCCGGGGAATATAAGCAGGGAGAACACCATTCTTGTGCATTCCCTTATCCTTTTCACAGTTCAATGAGATTTACCAGAAAGAAGCTTATACACTCATTGGAATCTCAATTTTTACAACTGTGGCTCAGGGGTATGATACTTCCTGATCTCCTGGTCTGGAGGCCAGCAGAGATTATTACTGTGGTCCCACAGAACTGTACATATTTGTATACTTTAAAAGCTGCTGCCTAGACTTGGCTTCCAATCAGCCTCAAAGTAGGTGCTAAATGAGATTTCTTCTCTTGGATCATGGATGGTCTTGGTGTACCTTAATCAAAGGCATATCAAGAATAAATCAAGTGGTTTAGATAATCATAAATATTTGAGAGATCCAGGTCAAAGTTGGAGGATGAGGATCATTACATAAATAAAGCCACTCCTTCAGTAGCTGTTTCACCTAATACATAGTAAAGTTAGTGGACTGATCACTTATAAAAGCTATTCAAGAAGGTTAAAAGACAAATGTATAAAGTTAATGAAAACTACAATAGTTAAGAGACACAAATATAAAAGATATAAAAAGTGACAAAAATAAAAAAGGAAAAGAGTAAAAAATGTAGTTTTGGAATGTGTTCAAATTTAAGTTGCTAACAAATTAAAATAGATTGTTATACACAGGATGACATTTTTGACCCAGTAACCACAAAACAAAACCTTAGAGTAAGAAAATGAAAAAGGAATCTAAACACTAAAAAAAAAGTCATTGAACTGTCAGAAAAGAGATAAAGAGAAGAAGAACAGAACAGAGAGAAACCAGAAAACAATTAGCAAAATGGCAACAAGTACATACCTACCAATAATTACTTTAAAATAAATGGGCTAAATTCTCTAATCAAAGACACAGAATGGTTGACTGTATAAAAAAAAGAGAGAGAGAGACATATATGCCTATATACTGCCTACAAGTGGCTCACTTAAGAAGGATAGACAATAAAAGTGAAGGGATGGGAAAAGATATTCCATGTAAATGGACATAAAAAGAAAGCCGATGTAGCTATCCTTATATTAGTCAAAATAGACTTTAAGGGCACCTGACTGGCTCAGTTGGTAGAGAATATGACTTTTGATCTTGGGGTTATGAGTTCAAACCCCACAATGGATGTGGAGTCTACTTAAAAAAATAAATCATTAAAAAAACCAGACTTTAAAATGAAGACTATAATAAAAGACAGTGAGGGACAGTATATAATGATAAAAGTCAATCCATCAAGGAAAGAAAACATTTATAAATATATATACACCCAACATCAGAGCATCAAAATATATAAAGCAAATATTAACAGATTTAAAGGAGAAAAATGACAGCAATATGGATTTTAGCACCTCATGTATAGGTCATTCAGACATAAAACTCATAAGGAAACACCTTAACACATTACATCAAATATTTTATATATATATATATAATATTCCATCCAAAAGCAGCAGAATACACATTCTTCTCAGGTGCACATGGAATACTCTCTAGAATAGATCACAAGTTAAACTACAAAACCAGTCTCAATAAATTAAAGAAAAGTGAAATCATATCAAGCATCTTTTTTAACACCATGGTATAAAACTAAAATCAGTTACGAGAGAGAAATGAGAAAAATACAAATAAGGGAGATTAAACAACATATTACTCATCAACAGCTAGTTTAGAGAAGAAATCAAAGGAGAAATTAAAAAAAATACCCAGAGGACAAATGAAAACAATTATAATACACCAAAACCTATGATATGAAGTAAAAGTGGTTTTAAAGGGAAGTTCATAGTAATATAGGCCTATCTCAAGAAATAAGAGATATCTTAAATAAACATGCTAATTTTACAACTAAATAAACTTCAAAAAAAGAATAAACAAAGATCAAAATTACAATAAAGGAGATAATAAGGATTATAATTAAAATAAATGAAAGACTAAAAAGACAATTGCAAAGATCAATGAAACTAAGAGCTAGCTCTTTGAAAGGATAAAATTGACAAAACCTTTAGCTAGACTCACCAAGAAAAAGAGAGAGGGTGCAGATAAAATCATAAATGAAATAAGAAAATTTACAACTGATACCACAGAAATACAAAGGATCATAACCAGTATGGAAAATTATATACCAATAAACTGAACAACCCAGAAAAAGTAAGCTCCTAGAAACTTACAATCTTCCAAGACTGAACTATGAATAGATAAGTCTGAACAGACCAATTATTACAAAAAGATTGAATTAGTAATAAAAAACCTCCTAACAAACAAAACTCCAGAAATAGCTTCACTGGTGAATTCTAACAAACTATGAAAGAAGAATTAATACTTATCCTTTTCAAACTCTTCCAAAGAACTGAAGAGAAGGAGCACTTTCAAACTTATTTAAAAAGACCTTCATTACTCTGTATCAAAACCAGACAAGCACATCACAAAAAAGAGAAAATTAAAGGCTAATATCCCAGATAAACATAGATATAAAAATCCTGAACAAAATATTAGCAAACCAAATTCAGTAATACATTAAAAGGATCAAATACCATGATCAAGTGGGATTTATTCTAGGGATGCAAGGATGGTTCAACATCTGCAAATCAATCAATGTGATATAACATATTAACAAAATAAAGATGAAAACGATATGATAAAAAAAATACGATCACCCCAATAGATGCAGAAAAACACCTAAGAAAATTTAACAATCATTTATGCTAAAAAAAAAATCTCAACAAAATGAAAACAGAGGGAACATACCTCAACATAATAAAGGCCATATATGACTAATCCACAGCTAATATCATACTAATTGTGAAAAGCTAAAAGATCAGGAACAAAACAAGGATACTCACTATACCCACTTTTATTCAGCATAGCATTGGAAACCACAGCAATCACACAAGAAAAGTAAATCAAAGGAATTTAAATTTGAAAGAAAGAAAACTGTCACATTTTGCAGATGATATGGTGCCACATATTTAAAAAACCCTAAAGACTCCACTAAAACAGAATAAATGAATTCAGTAAAGCTGCAGGACACAAAATAAATATATAAAAATCTGTTGCATTTCTATACATTGACAATAAACAAGAAAGAGAGAGATCATGAAAATAATCCCATTTACAACTGTATCAAATAGAATAAAATACCTTAGAATAAATTTAACCAAAGAGGTGGAAGACCAGTACTGAACACTATAATACATTGATTAATTGAAAAAATACAGTGCAAAAGCTTCTTAACTTGATGAAGTCCCAATAGTTAATTTTTGCTTTTGTTTCTCTTGCCTTCATGGATGTCTTGCAAGAAGTTACTGTGGCCAAGTTCAAAAAGGGTGTTGCCTGTGTTCTCCTCTAGGATTTTGATGGAATCTTGTCTCACATTAAGATCTTTCATCCATTTTGAGTTTATCTTTGTGTATGGTGAAAGAGAGTGGTCTAGTTTCATTCTTCTGCATGTGGATGTCCAATTTTCCCAGCACCATTTATTGAATAGACTGTCTTTCTTCCAGTGGATAGTCCTCCCTCATTTGTCGAATATTAGTTGACCATAGAGTTGAGGGTCCACTTCCGGATTCTCTATTCTTTTTTTTTTTATTTTTTTTTATTTTTTATTTTTTATTTTTTATTCATTTATGATAGTCACAGAGAGAGAGCGAGAGAGAGAGCAGAGAGAGAAGCAGGCTCCATGCACCGGGAGCCTGATGTGGGATTCGATCCCGGATCTCCAGGATCGCGCCCTGGGCCAAAGGCAGGCGCCAAACCGCTGCGCCACCCAGGGATCCCTCGGATTCTCTATTCTGTTCCATTGATCTATGTGTCTGTTTTTCTGCCAGTACCACACTGTCTTGATGACCACAGCTTTGTAGTACAACCTGAAATCTGGCATTGTGATGCCCCCAGCTATGGTTTTCTTTTTTAATATCCCCTGGCTATTCAGGGTCTTTTCTGATCCCAAACAAATCTTAAGATGATTTTTTTCCAACTCTCTGAAGAAAGTCCATGGTATTTTGATAGGGATGTCATTAAATGTGTAAATTTCCCTGGGTAACATTGACATTTCCACAATATTAATTCTTCCAATCCATGAGCATGGAATATTTTTCCATCTCTTAGTATCTTCCTCAATTTATTTCAGAAGTGTTCTGTAGTTTTTAGGGTATAGACCTTTACTTCCTTAGTTAGGTTTATTCCTAGGTATCTTATGCTTTGGGGTGCAATTGTAAATGGGATTGACTCCTTAATTTCTCTTTCTTCAGTCTCATTGTTAGTGTAGAGAAATGTCACTGATTTCTGCTGATTAAAGTCTTAAAGAGAACCCCCCCCCCCCACAGAAGCAGTTCCTAGAACAAAACCACAGCAAAACAAATATTCATAAGAAAGATAATCATTCAGAACACTGGAAATAGTAAGATAAAATGGAAACAATGAATACATAATGGCAATTCCTTCAATGAAATCCTATTCATTTGCTTCAAGGAGGAGGATAAAAAATTGTACTTTCATGGGAGGATAATATATCACGTAAGGGGAAAAGATGAAAAACATTCTATATAATATAAATACTTTTTTGTAAAAATATGTAAGAAAAATGGCAGAATATACTCCAATGTGTTGACAGTATTTGTCTTTCAAGAGTGAAATATAGGAGATTCACACATTCTATAATTTGTTATGTTGATAAGATTTGAATTCTATACAATGCACCTGTATCATTTTTTCAATTACTTCTTCACATGTTGGGGGTTAGAAATCTGTGAAGAAGTACCTGAAGAACTGACTGCCCCAAGACCTTTTTCCTCTTGCTCTCATAGTGGGTAATATTTTGAAATACTAACTATAAGTTTGCACCTAAGTACAATCTTAGTATCCCCCATTCAACTTTTTTTTTTCTTTTTGTCTCAAAGGAGAGAGAGAGAAATACCTGAGCCTAAAAGGACAAAGTCTAGTTCTTATCATTTGTCCTTTCTAGGTAACACAAATGAATTGAAATGATGCACAAAGAGGAAAAGGCTTCATTATATCCTGTCATCCCACCTCCTTTACCATCTCCAAGACAGATCTGGGAGAATTTTCCAGCTGAAGAAGTCCGACTCCACAGAGCCAGACAAGGAACGGGTTCACTCATGATATACTGGCCCTGAATACTAGATGCACTCCCGCTCCTGTCCCCGCAAACCTGGATGCAACACTAGGGTGGGAAAGAAAGGGGGAGGTAGTAGGATAGCCATGAACCTAGGGGTCTAAAAAATTTAGGCAACCTATTGATGTGTGGGCTCTAAAAAACAATTAAACAGGGTTACTGAAAATGAAGCCATTACACTGCTTACAGATGAGATTTACAGTCACTACACTTCCTGTTCTGAAAAGCACCAAGCTGTTCTGAATGAAACACAGCAGCTTTCTTAATTCTGCCAAAACAGAGGTATCTTTCCTTTTAAATCTTCTGCCTACTTTGCATAAAATGACGTGATCAAGATGGCCTGAATGTTCCTGAGCTGGACTAATGTTTAGACAGGCTCCCCCTGGCTCTAGGTCCTGATCACCCTTTTCTCTGGGCATCTGCTTTAGAAAACCTGTAATTACACTTCCTTTCTCTGTTTAAAACATAAGTAGCTCTTTTTCCAAGCCTCTTTCCTCTTTTGTAATTCCAAACTGTCTTTAGCAAGGACCTGGGAGCCATCCTTTGAAATAATGTAATCCTCAAGGAAGATAGCACCCCTATTCCCAGTCTCTGTGGGAGGGCAGGAGCTAGCTTCTAACAGGCAACAACCAGCAAGCACACATGGCCTGATTGCAGAACCACAGGAACAAACTTCAGCAAGTTACTCAATGTGTTCTACAGGTCCACCTCCCCTCTACAGTCCTCCAGGGCACTCCCATTGTCTCACTCAGCCCTCACACACCCTCCCACCCTTTGTTTCAGCAGAACTGAGCTCAGACTGACCTCCTTGCATGGAGTCTTCCTTGCCTGTTTAACTTAGTTCAGTGCAATTCTTGCTTTGGCAGACGAAAACTAAGACATGTGAGCTTCCGTCAGCACTTAACTTCCATGTTCCTTTCCTGTATTTATCGGACCGTTACTGTGTTCCGTCAGTTGAAATATTCTAATCACCTCAGAAATGGGTACAAGTAGTGTCCAGTTTCTTTTAGATGATGAAACAAGTTCGGTGAAATCAAACATTTACCTTGAGACATTGCTGTAACCTGAACGTCCGTGTCCTCCTTGCCTCCCCAGGTTTGTATGTTGAAATCCTAGCCCCATTAGGTCATGAGGATGGAGCCCTGATGAATGCCATTAATGCCCTTAAGACACAGGCCCCAGGGAGCTCCCTTGCTCCCTCCACCCTGTGAAGGACACAGTGAGAAGAGGCCTGTCTGTGAATCAGAAATCAGGCTCTCACCACACACGGGACCTGTATGAAGCTTTGAGACTTCCCAGCCTCAGGAAGTTACTCAGAGTGTCCTACTGTGAGAAACACATCTTGTTTTTAAGTACCCCAGTCATGTGCTGACGTTCTGGACGTTCTGGACTCAGCAGGCCGAGACCCACATGTGCCTCCAGAGCCCTGCCTTTCAAGTACTTGCAACAGTCAAAATAAAATTTTGTTGATTTTGCTCTGGTTAGGGACACGTGGGGGCTCAGTCTGTTAAGGGTCTGCCTTCTGCTCAGGTCATGATCCTGGAGTCCCAGGATGGAGCCCCACCTCCAGCTCCCTGTTCAGCGGGGAGCCAGCTTCCCCCTCTCCCTTCGCTCCCCTGGGCTTCAGGCTCTTAGCTTCTCTGTTTGGGGGTCCAGAGAAGTATCTCTTACTTCCTGTGCTTGCTTTGGTGTCTTTGACGCGGAGGGCACTTTCTCCTCCCTGGGAAGCCCTGGATGCATGCCCCAGAGCAGGGGGACCCGGACAGGCAGAGGACGGGAGTGAGGTCCTGTGAGGATGGAGGGCCAACACCGGGGTGTGGTGGCCCCTGACATTCGATAGTGGGGTGCAAGTCATACTAGAATATGTGTGTTACGTACAGGGGGGACTGGGGTGTCATTTTGGAGCGCAGCAGGGAGCGCTGTGGAGGGTTCCCGCGTATTTGGGGCTTGGGGGGTTTCGGGCTCTGCACTCAAGAATGAGGCTGGCGGGTCGGCCTCCGGGGGAGTCTGGGGAGCACCCCTGCCTCCCCGGGGAATCTGGGGAGAAGACGCCAGGCGGGCAGGCCCCACACTCACCGCTCTCACGGCTCCAAACCACCAGGGCCACAGCTCCGCCTCCACCCCCACCTCTGAGGGACACGCGCCCTCCCCGCCGCAGCGCCTCCTCCCAACGCCTTCGCCAACCGCCCAGCTGAGAGTTCTCGCGAGGCTCTGGTCTCCCGCCTCGGCCCCTGCCTCGCGCATGCGCGCACACGCCCGGCCCCAGGCCGCCCCTTCCCCCCTGCGGCCCTCGCGGCACGCGTCTCCGCACCCTCTGTGCCCCGGACACTCTCTCAGAGCGTGAGGCCTCGTTAAACTCCTCTCTCGCGCCCTGCCTGAGGCACCCAAACCCCGAGGGCCCTACCTCGTGGCCGTTCGCCCGCTTCCGGGCTCCTGGCCCCTGCCCCGCGCCAAGCGACCCCATCATCCTCCGCCTGTCCGGGTTCCCTCGTGCCTCGGGTGCCTGATCACCCTCGCAGGCCGGTAGCTGGCGGCGGGAAGTGGGAGGAGATTCAGTGGCCACTGCCCTCTACGGTCTGTGGGGGTCAACAGGTAACTGGCAGAGGTGCAGGCACAGGAGCTTTGGGGCCACTCTGCTTTGGGGCCACTCAAAGCCCCGGACGCGGACGCGGCCGTGGGGCGACCCGTGTGTCGCTCCGCAGCCTGCGCCGCCTCCTGCCTGGGCCTGGGCGGCCTCCGCCCGTGGCTGCTCAGCGCGTGGAGACCCCTGTGCGTCCTCCGCGCGCTCCCCTGACCCGCCGCCCGCTCCCTGGGCCACGAGGTAGGGCCCTCGGGGTCTGGGTGCCTCAGGCAGGGCGCGAGAGAAGAGTTTAAGGAGGCCTCACGCTCTGAGAGAGGGTACAGGGCACCCACAGATTGGTCCATGGTTGCCTCTTTGCAGGACCCCACCCCAATACCCACCTCCACTGTAGCGTAATGGTTGGCAGCCCAGGTTCTGAATTCTATCAGAGGGCGCTTCTCTTCCCTACTGGACCAGGTATCAGGTTCTGGCCTCTCAGCGCCGAATGGATCTGGGCTCTTGAACTGTCAAGTTAAGCTTTGTCAGGAGAGGGTGCTGGAATAGCTCTAAGGACGTACAGAGAAAACTCCCTGTTCAATGTGCTATGTGGTTTTCAGGCTCTTAAAGGGTACACTGAGGATGTTCCTGCTTGCTTGCTGGGTACCCCTCACCCTCTGTGTCTCCCATGTGCAGTGAGGATAATTGCTGCACTATCTCTTTATCCCATCTCTATGGGAGTGGAACCCATAGAATGTTAAACCTAAAAACAATAAAACACAGAATAGCTTCTGGGTATCATTTTATTACTCACAAAATCCAATTGAGAATGCAAAAACTTTGAACAAACATGTCAAAATAGAGCAGCTTCATGAACTCTTTCTGTCTTGCAACTGGACAACAGTTATCCCTACTTGTCTGCTCATCTGCCCATGAATCTCGAGAGTGATCAGATTTCTCATGTGGCTGATGGGAGACTCCATGTGCCCGGACAAGACCTGAAAAACTGCACTCTGTCTCCCTTTCTCCTTCATTTCTTCTTCTTCTTTCCTTCTTAATCATATGTGGGGAGAGAAGAGGAAAGAAAACACACTATTTTAGAGAATTGTTATGCTTAATGTTTTTGGACTCTAAATGTCTTGGTACAAAGATTCTTTTGCAGGGCAGCCCCAGTGGCCCAGCGGTTTAGCGCCGCCTTCAGGCCGGGTTGTGATCCTGGAGACCCAGGATTGAGTCCCATATCAGGCTCCCTGCACGGTGCCTGCTTCTCCCTCTGCCTGGGTGTGTGTGTGTCTCTCTCTGTCATGAATAAATAAATCTTTTTTTTTTTTTTTTAAAGATTCTTTTGCAAATGAAGAATCCTGGTTTGAGTCTTGGAAATAACAACCCAACTTACTGCTACTTCTTCAACGATAGTGATTTTAATTAGATCCTTTTTGGTATGAAATTGTGTGTGTAGCCATGGGAAAGATGATTTGATACAGTCTTAATGTTCCTCTTAACCATAACTCAGGTACTGAAACATAATCGTCTTGCTCTGCAAGCTGACCCATTTGACAGCACCACCATTTCTGGATGTTTCTGTTTAAATAATCCGAATGCTCAGAAAGAAGTCCTTTTCCAACCTTGATTAATGGCACTCTTAAGTTTTTAGGAAAACAAACAGCAATTTCACCAAATGTCTTTAGATTTGCATGTGCTGGATACATAGGCCACAAATGTAAATCTACAAAGGAGTGACATATGTTCTCCTTTGGGGAGCTCTTTATTATGTAAATATATTTACACCAAGATATACACACCCATAGTTATGCCCCTCTATGTATAGACAGAGTCCTAAGGTCACTGGTTGGGAGTGAATCTCATGGTACCTTTTCATTATAATCACCTTCTGTGTTCTCTGGGTTAGCAAAGTTCAGGAAAACTTGTTCCAGCGTTATCTGACTGATGGAATAATCTTCTAAATGGAATTGCTCTTTAGCTTCCTCCAAAATACCAAACACCTTTAGCAACAACAGCAATAAAAATGTGCAGTTACCACTGCAGTCATTCCCACCAGTGCCCAACCCAGATGAGCCTCTCCTTGCACTTACTCCAAGTCCTGCCAAGTTAATGTTGGAGGACAAAAGGGGGAGATGAAAAAATGATTGAAAACTTAATTGAGAATCTGCAAGGAAGCAGTTCTCTGTCCCCATTCTCTTGAAGGATTCAGACTAATAATGGGATTTAAGGAACAAATCAATTAAACTCTAGGGTTTTTTTAAAAAAAAATAACATACTTTACTCTTCTGCTCCTCTCCCATTACACATACCTGGATATCAAATATTCTCCCCATCATTAGTGCTTTTTTAACATGAAATGTTAGAAAAGAATGGTTTCTACATTTACCTTTCCCCAGCTACTGTCCTTGCTGGGAATATAGTAGGTAAGGATCCCTTGGTTTTCCTGCTTTAATGCACTACCTAAGAAATGAAAGACAAGATAGATGAATAATCTTGCAGATATTTTAAATTTATAAAATATTGCTGCATCAACAATTATTCACAATAGAGGGTGAATAGACATTGTCAATACAAAAAGGGACATGGTCAAATAACCCATCCTCTTTGGTATACATGAGATGGTCAATTCCTTTTGGATTCATTCCTGATGAAAGTCTTATTACTGTGGAGTTCATAGCAATTATTGAGGGCAGGCTTTCAGGCACAATAAAATTGTCAGCTCACATGCCCCATGTGAAAATCCTGAGCTTTCTGAAATTCTTAAGGTTACAATAAGATTATATTTCTGAAGATAGTGCTGAGAATATGAGCTGGCCAGATTTTCACTCTGGTTGTATGGTTATGTATACATGTGCAGTGTACTTGGTGGGGGAAGAGAAAAGGACAAAGCCTCCTTGCTGTTTTTATGATTACATGAACTGTGAAAGAGGAAATCATACATACAAATTACCAAAGTCAGGCTGTATGTTCTGGTTTTGTTTACTGGTGGATAAGAACCTACCAGTGGAATAAGAGGGAAGAGGGTGGTATCCACTTCTAATTAGAATAAACAAATGTGTTTACATTCATCAATGCACATTTGTAGGTTGTTGCAAATTGGGTTAACTGTGGTCAAAATGTTTTAAGGTAAAAAAAAATACATGTTTATAAGGGTGAGCAGATTTTCTTAATGTGAATTTTAATGCGTGTATTGTCTCCACGATCACATAAAGCTTTTTTGTGTGTAAAATATTTGAAACATGGAGTTTAGTAAATTATTCAAAACAAACACTGGTGAAATCATCCCATTTAAGCCAAGTAATAGGAACCCAAACACTCCCATGTCCCACTTCTCAGCCTCTCTCCTCCATAAAAAATGACCAATGCCTTCATTGTTATTGTGGACATTTCCTTTTCAGAGGTGTTTTTACGTATGTGTATACTTCTAAAAATTGAGGTAGAGTTTTTCTACATAAAGGTCAAACCTTTATGTGAATGGAATCTGGTATTTTCTTTTCTTTCTGCTTCTTTTACTCAATGTTTGTGAGATTCATTCATGCAGTTACATATAGCTGTAATTCATTTTATTCTCTAAATAGTAATCTAGCATATGAATATTCTAGTTTATTTTCCATTAGGCTATTGAGAGACATAGAAGTGAATGTTGTTAACTTAAATATTATTTATCTCCTTTTTTTTTTAACTGAGTAGAATTTATTTATTTTTTTATAAGTTTATTTTTTATTGGTGTTCAATTTGCCAACATATAGAATAACACCCAGTGCTCATCCCATCAAGTGCCCCACTCAGTGCCTGTCACCCACAAGTATTTAAAATATAGCTGTAGGTAGAATTGTTGGACTATTGCTTTTAAAAAAGATGGTCCAGTTTCACCTGTGAGATATAGTGAGTTAAAGTGTCACTTCCATTGTTTTGTTTTGTTTTTTTAAGATTTTATTTATTTATTCATGAGAGACAGAGAGAGAGAGAGAGAGGCAGAGACACAGGCAGAGGGAGAAGCAGGCTCCATGCAGGGAGCCTGATGCAGGACTCAATCCCAAGACTCCAGGATCACACCCTGGGCCTAAGGCAGGTGCTAAACTGCTGAGCCACCCAGGGATCCCCACTCCCACTGTTACTACAAGAAAACCAGACAAATTGCAAATTAATACAATTCTTGAACCTATCAGTTTTCTGATAGGGAAACTCAGGGCAAATAGCTAACCCATATCTGGACTTCTACAGGGAAGATCAGGACCATAGCATTTGCTTGTACAAGGCAGACACTGCCAGATGACATAAGCTGAACTGAGAAATATAGTAAACTGCTAAAGGTCAAGTGTGGGATAGCAAGAGAATTATGAAACCCATTTAAAAAATCTTTTTTTTTTCCAATTTTTATTTATTTATGATAGTCACAGAGAGAGAGAGAGAGAGGCAGAGACACAGGCCGAGGGAGAAGCAGGCTCCATGCACCGGGAGCCCGATGTGGGATTCGATCCCGGATCTCCAGGATCACGCCCTGGGCCAAAGGCAGGCGCCAAACCGCTGTGCCACCCAGGGATCCCTAAAAAATCTTTAACCTCTTGGGATGTCTGGGTGGTTCAGCAGTTGAGTGTCTGCCTTTGGCTCAGGGCATGATCCCAGTTCGGGGATCAAGTCCCACATCAGGCTCCCTGTGAGGAGCCTGCTTCTCCCTCTGCCTGTGTCTCTGACTCTCTCTGTGTCTCTCATGAATAAATAAAATCTTTAAAAAAAAATATTTGACCTCTCTGATTTAGGTTTTTTAGTAGTGCTCGCTTCTTATACACACTAGAGAACTGAATTTTGCTTGTGAGCCAAGCTGAGATTTTTTTCATTTAATGAAGGACTTAATATATTTACGTATATTGAAAGGAATGTTTCATTATAGTCCTCCTATATAAATTTTCAAGTTATATGTTCATATATACAAGATAAATGCATAAATATAAATACAAATGTAAATATACAAAATATGTCTCTGTATGTATTTCACTTTGTGGTTAGTTTTTTTTTCTGTTATATTTGTGATACAGTAGAGTATATATTTTTGTTCTGATGGTTAACTTCATTCCAACATCTTTTCCTAATATTCATAAATTGTCCCTTCTTTTTATTCAGTGCTCACCAATAGTTCCTATTCAGAAACTTCTCTAATCATTTCTCAATGTGAAATTTTTGTCTACATAGTCTTCAGGGAGAGCCATTGGGAACAATATCCCCTGAATACCTATTTGTTTATAACTCTTTTTGAATTTTATTCTTGAAGATCATTTTGGCTGTATATGAAAACTATGGCTTACATTTTTCTTACCATAAAATGTTTTGTCACAAAGCCTAAAATCAATCTAATTTTCTTTCCCTTATAAATTTTCCTTCTTCCCCTTGCTTTTTAAAAAAAATTCTAAGATTCAAAGGTCATCCCCTTTTATTATTAAAATACAATAGTTATATTGAAATATTCCTTGGTGTGATGATATTGAGTCAATTTTTCAAGTTGTCCTTTCAGTAAGCAGGTTTGTCTCAGGAAATTTTCTTGAGTGACAGTTTTTAGTATTCATTCTAATCTATGGCTTTTCTTTTCTCCTTTTGGATTAATTTCATAGTTGTGTTGGATTGTCCTTGCCTCTCCTCTGTGCTTACATTTTTTTGAATGCTTATCTATGTTTCTGTGTAAAGATTTTCTGTTTTTCTCCTTTCCAGTCTCCATTTCCCTTGTGCTTTTTATGTGGTTTATTTACTTTTGATGGTTAAGTATTTCTGAAATGTTTAACTTAAAATACCCTCTCCAATGAGGTCAGCTGTCTTTGCACATCACCCTGTTGTTTAGCCACCAAATCTCTTTGTCCTTTCAATTGCAGTTTAGGATTTTCTTGCATACCATCCATCTCCTTCTTAATTTTTTAGGCTCATGTTGAAACATTAGATAATAGTTTCATTTGCTTTGTGGCCTTATAGCTCTGCTGCTCTTTCAACGTCTGTAGGTATTTTTTTTTAAGATTTTATTTAATTATTCATGAAAGACAGAGAGAGAGAGAGAGAGACAGACAGACAGACAGACAGAAACACAGGCAGAGGAAGAAGCAGGCTCCATGCATCCATGCAGGGAGCCTGACATGAGACTGGATCTCGGGTCTCCAGGATCACGCCCTGGGCTGAAGGCGGGGCTAAACTTCTGAGCCACCGGGGCTGACCGGTATTTTCTTTTATCCTCTTTTATATTTTTCTGTGGGATTCAATTATAACATTTTCAGTGATTTATCTTTAAATGAGATTAATTTTCGTATAGCTTTAGGAGATTCCTATATAGAAGGTGAGATGGGAGATGAAGTCTTTCTTAGCTTTAGGGTTGCTCCTGTAGGATTCCTTCTTTGAGTCTTCTGGGATGTATCAAGTAATATGGCCTACCTAATACCTTCCTCTGGTACTTCCTCATATCTGCATCCTACACACTGTAAGTTTAAATTTGAGATCCTTTTCTCCAGAGAGGATCTCTGCTTGGTCCTGCTTGGAATCCGAGGATGCTCCTGACTATCCATTTGAGGGTCCCCCCTTTACATGGCAGTCTCAGCATGAGCTTCCAAACCCTGAAGAAGGTCCAGAGCTTCATCACTGATCTCAGTGCTACAATGGCATTTACTTCCACAATTAGCATTGTCTAACTGCTCACATTTTCTTTTTTTGTTTGTTTTTTTCTTTCTTTTTCTTGTTTTCTGGTGTTAAATTTTTTTCTCTTTTGTTTGTAAGCCAATTATTGCATTAAAGATGCATTTGTTTTAATTTTTACCAATTTCTAGTTTCATTTTTACCAGGAGTACTTTTCAGAATATATACTCTTCCATGTTGTAGAAATAGAATCATCTTTGCATTTTAAAAAAGGAACACAAGGTCACTTGGATTTCCTTGGGTTTATGTAGAATTATTTACTCTAAATATCTGATTATTGTGGTAAATCCTCTTTAAAGTATACATTCTAGATGACTTTTGCTTGCGATATATTTATTCTATTTAAAAATCAACATTTAAGTGTAGGTTCCATGGCAGTTCTTTCTTGATGCTGTCATATTTGAATAGGTATTTGCTCCAGAATGATGTGAGGAAGAATGGGGCAACAACTACCTGACAGTTGAGAATGTGTCTCGAACCCACATTCCCATTAAACCTCTGTGTCCATATCCTCAAGGACAGGTCTTGGGTCAGTATTTAGTGTCCTTCCTTCAAGCAGAGCTGGGACAGCACACAGTAAGTGAGGATTTTTGGTCATGGCTTCTCTTTGTGGTAATTTAGACACCACATGGAATAGAAGTCTAATAGAATAAGTACTCAAAAATATGTTCTGAATGAATACATTAGGTGAGTATTGCACTTCTTAATGCATGCATCATAGGGATATCACAATCACTATGATCAACACTGAGGTAATTATTTTCCCATATATCTGTTCTCCAATCTGCTCTTCCATTCATTTCTTATCTAGTTTCTGATCTCTGTTCCTACTGCGTAATCAATCATGCTATTTTCCATTGCCTGGAAGATAAATAAACTCCTTAGCCTGATACACAGTTAGAACTTCATTATATTTTGCTCAGTCTAACAAAATGAAAAGTAAGATGAAAAATCAGCATTATTAAAATCTTTGCCATGCTTCTGCTTTATGTTTAGGAAAGAGAGGTAAAAGACAGAAAGAAATAGTTGCCATCTCTGATATTATACACCATGTAGGCAGAGAGGTGCTTGTTGAATTTAGCAGCAGAAGCGGAACTAGTTTTGAGAGAAGAGAAAAACTTAGTGGTTCTTGTTTGCATTTCTATACCATATCCTGGTATAGGTATGCATCAAAAGACTAGGGATACATGCTTAGGTGGAGAAGAAGCCTTAAAACTTTGCATGGGTAATATGTGAAAATAATTGAGAATTGTACTAAAAAATATAACTTTAGCAATATAATTTATATTGACAGCACAAATCCAAAGCTGCCTTAATTAAAGGGATACGAGGACTAAGTGAGAACCTTTTTGTATGTATGCTTTGGCTTTTGTTATGTATGCCTTATTATGCTAAGAACCTATAGAAAGAAGGATTCTCAAAAGGAATTCAGTATGGAAGATCAATAAATACCAATAACCCTCAGAAAATAGTTATTGAAGACATAAAACATATGGATGGTGAAATTAAAAAAACACATGATTTAATACATCCCTATAAATGTTAGCTCAATTTAATTTACCTGGGAATGTTAGTGTGATGAAATATTTTAAATCCTCCAGTTTATCCTGTACATCATTCTTGACCTTGACCTTCAGGATGTAAATGTTGCCAAACTTGTTTTTGAGGTGCTGAGGGCTGCCGAGGCACAGGAACTTTCCCTGCACCATGATGGCCAGCCTGGTACAGAAGGCATCACATTCCTCCATTCTAGCAAAACATGATAACATAAAAAGTTCTGTTTTGGAGGACAGTCTATAATTCAAATGGAGCCAGGATTTTGTGACTCTGTTTTCTTTCTTTTTTTTTAATTTATAAATTTATTTTTTATTGGTGTTCAATTTGCCAACATATAGAATAACACCCAGTGCTCATCCCATCAAGTGCCCCCCTCAGTGCCCGTCACCCAGTGTGACTCTGTTTTCAATGTGAAATGGAATTTGCTAATCACAGAGATCATAGTTGGAAAGTGAAAAATTTTCAATTAGTAATAGAGTACAAATCCTCAAACACAACATCTCCTGAAGTTCCTGCTCTTTCCCCACTCTTAATTATTTAACTCAATTGAGGATTTTTGGTCATCTCATTCATTAGGATTGAGGAGGAACTCACACACCTAAGCATATTTATTCTCATTTCTCATTTATACCCACTACAATACTTGCAAATCCTCATTCAAGCCTCCAAATGAGCCACACCTGTGGGAAGTTATAATGATGGCTTTGCCACTTTCACGCGTCCGTGTCACAGCATCCCAGAGCAGGCGTCGGGCTTCAGGGTCCATGCCAGCTGATGGCTCATCCAGCAAAATGACTGAGGACTTTCCCATTAGAGCAATAGCAGTGCTCAGCCTGCGTTTGGTTCCTCCACTTTATGGTCATAGAAGGAGAGAAAATTTAGGGGAAAGAAGTTATACAAACATATCATCAAACATGTAACATGGAATTCCACATTGCTGGTTAGTTGTACTTCAATAAGTTAGCAGACCCAGTACAGGTGTATATATCAATTGATTTTCATTTGAAATGTAGATGAGTGACTTTTATGTAACTGATTTTAGAAGTACATTGTCAGTGGCATTTATTTACTTGTGGTTAGGGTACCATAATTTCCCAAGTATATAAATTTACTATAATTCAAAGAGCATAGATTCCTCCTTTCTTGGGAGACAAAGAGTCTAATGGACACTTGGAAGAATAATGTAATCCCTTTTGATATTTAGAGGCTATAGTTTAAGTAGGAGCTTTAGTTTCATCTCTGCAAAGGAAAGACACGGAACTACATTGATCTGTTTTATTACTATTATCTAAAACCTAACAACCCGTGATACAGTTTTACAATTAGATAATTGTGTGACAGAGGGACTTAACGTGGAGTTGTGCGTATTTATTTCAAACACCAGAAACATAGGAAAGCATCTCAACATTAACAGCAGCATCAAAAAGATCATCATAATGAAACGACTCACCTATAGGTTCCGATAAGCTTGTCAGCATGAGGTTCCAGTTGCATTGAACTCAACCATCTGTTCACATACAGCTGAATCTGGGGCTCAGAAACCCCCCATGATCTGGCATACATGATCATTATTTCCCGGCCAGTCATGTATTCCAGCAATGCATCAGACTGAGGACAATAGCCAACTCTTGACTTCACCTGATAATGAGAATTGCCTTAATAAGGACTCAAGTCATCTATCCCGCTGAGCATCCCTGGATAAGATAGAAGACCACAGTGCTCCAGGCCATGTCTCTAAGAGTCCTACCAAGGATCTTTCTTTTCTAAAGGCTACACAATGATAGCTGCTGGATCTATTGTAAAATGCTGGAATGACAGGTTCCTCAACTCGGCTTTAATGATCTTAAGAATGAAAGATTAAAATAAAATCCCAGAGTCCACAGAATTTGGAGGACTATTAGAATATGAGATTCTGCCCTCATTAATAAGAAACTCTAAAGGGCATGACCACCATGGAAATTTTTGCATTGCACAACCTGTGCAGCCGTGTGTAGATCTTGTTTCACAGTAAGGCTGAACCAGAAGCAAAGCCTTTCCCCACTCCCACAAACAGAAGAATGCAATGAGTGTTGCTTTGCCAATAACCAAACCTTTTATGGATTTGCTTTCAGATGCACATAGATGAGAGAAAAAGATAACATTATTTTATTAAAATTCATTAAAATTAAAAATAATTAAAATTATTCTAAATAATTAAAATTCATACCTTTTTCTTTGAGATTTTATTAATTAATTTACAATAATCTCAGACCATTTACACCCCTAGTCTCTTGGCAGAAATCAAAACAAACCCTTTCTTCTATTCTAGATATAAAATTATTCTCCCATATAATTTTGAAAGTAAATGAGCTGCATACAACCACAACTCAGTGAACAAAGAAAAAAGATACCATGAATGCCATCAGTAGAAACAATACTCACCTGAAACATAATTGAAGTGACTTCAGATATTGGGATTATCAGATCAGATACGCAAGTGTGATTGTGCTTATTATGTTCAAATAAATTTTAAAAACTCAAAAACGTATTCATGAAAAAAAAATGAAGCTGGAGGTATCACAATTCCAGATTCCAAGCTGTACTACAAAGCTGTAGTAATCAAAATAGTATGGTACTGGCACAAATATAGACACATATATCAATGCAACAGCATAGAAAGCCCATAATTATATGGTCAATTAATCTTTGACAAAAGAGGCAAGAATATTCAATGGGACAAAAACAGTCTCCAGTCTCTTCAACAAATGGTGTTGGGAAAACTGGGCATCCACATGTAAAAGAATGAAACTCGACTACTTCCTTTCACCATACACAAAAATTTAAAAAAATGGATTAAAGACTTAATGTGAGACGTGAAACAATAAAAATCCTAGAAGAGAACACGGCAGTAATTCCTCTGCTTTGGCCATAGAATATTTTTCTAGATATGTCTCTTGAGACAGGGGAAATAAAAGCAAAAATAAGCTATTTTGCTTTTATTTTCAAAATTGAAAGCTTCTGCACAATGAAGGAAACATCAACAAAACTAAAAGACTGCCTACTGAATGGGAGAAAATATTTGCAAATGACATATACAATAAAGATTTAGTATCCAAAATATGTAAAGAACTTATAAAACTCAACACCCCAAAACCAAATAATCCAATTTAAAAATGGGTAGAAGACATGAACAGGCATTTCTTCAAAGAAAACGGCCAAAAGACACATGAAAAGATGCTCAATATCGCTTATTATCAGGGAAATGTAAATCAAAACTACAGTAAGATATCACCTCATACCCGTCAGGATGGCTTAAAATCAACAACACAAGAAACAACAGGTGTTGGTGAGGGTGTGGAGAAAGGAAAACCTCCTGCACTGTTGGTAGGATTGGAAACTGTTATAGTCACTCTGGAAAACAGTATGGAGGTTCCTCAAAAAATTAAAAGTAGAACTACCCTATTATTCAGTTAATTCTACTACTACTACTACAGTTATTTATAGAAAAACATTATTCAAATGGATAAATGCACCCCAATGTTCATTTTTTTCACCCCAATGTTCATTGTAGCATTCTTTACAATAGCCAAATTATGAAAGCAGCCCAAGTGTCTATTGATTTATGAATATATATATATATATATATATATATATAAAGATTACTCAACCATAAAAAGAATGAAATCTTGCCATTTGCAAAAACATGGATGGATCTAGAGAGTATAATGCTAAGTGAAATAAGTCACAGAAAAACAAATACCATATGATTTCACTCCATTTGCAGAAGTTAAGAAACAAACAGACAAAGGGGAAAAGAAGGAGAGAGACAAACCAAGAAACAGACTCTTAACTATAGAGGACAAACTGATGATTATCAGAGGGGAGGTGGGTGGAGGATGAGTGAAATAGGTGATAGAGGTGAGAAGTACACTTATCATGATGAACACTGAGTAATGTATGGAATTGTTTTTTTTTTTTTTTTAATTTATTTTTTTATTGGTGTTCAATTTACTAACATACAGAATAACACCCAGTGCCCGTCACCCATTCACTCCCACCCCCCGCCCTCCTCCCCTTCTACCACCCCTAGTTCGTTTCCCAGAGTTAGCAGTCTTTATGTTCTGTCTCCCTTTCTGATATTTCCCACACATTTCTTCTCCCTTCCCTTATTTTCCCTTTCACTATTATTTATATTCCCCAAATGAATGAGAACATATAATGTTTGTCCTTCTCTGACTGACTTACTTCACTCAGCATAATACCCTCCAGTTCCATCCACGTTGGAATTGTTGAATCACTATATTGTTCACCTGAAACTAATATACTGTATGCTGACCATACTGGAATTAAAATTAAAAATATCTTTATGAAAAAGAAAAGTATAAAGTCACCTGGATATTTTGGGAATGAACTATATATAATGTCTAAATATTAAAAATGAGTAAGTAAGTAAATAAATAAATAAATAAAGCATATTACAAGCTTTGTGGATGCATTTGATAGCAATTTAATGACAATGGAAGAAATTATCCTGGAGATTAGGTAATATGAAAGTATCTAGGATGCAGCACAAAAATTAAAAATGGGGAAGTGAGAAAATGAGAGATATGGATAGATTGGAACTATCTGGATAGCTGAAGTTGGAGGAGAGAAAGAAAGAACAGGAGAAATATTTGAAGAAATCATAAGTTAAAATGACCCAGAACTAATTAAAGACACCAACTGATTAATCGAGGTATGTCAAGTCCATTCCAAGAAGGACAAAATTTTAAAATACTCAGATCTAACTATTTCATAATGAAGCATATATATAACAAAGAGAAAATTTAAAAGGTAACTACAGAGAAAATAAATATTATCTATAAAGGAGTATCAGACTGAGCTAATTTCTCAAAAGTAGTGATGTAAACTAGATGATAGTGAAACAACAGATGAATTTGCTAAAGAAAAATAATGGCAAACCTTAAATTCTATACAGTGAAAATATCTTTTTGCCAATTAGGGTAAATAAGAGGCATTTACAGGTAAAAACAAAACATGAATAAGAAAGTTTGCCTGTGAGTTTCAGATTGAGAATCTGCAACTACCATTTCTATTCCATGCTGAGGAGAGGTTTTAGCCATTGCAATAAGGCAAAGGAAAAAAGCATATGATTAGAAAGGAAAATAAGCCCTCGTTATCTGCAGCAGTCATGATTTAAAAGTAAAAATTTCAATATAATTTATAGATAAATATTAGAATTAAGAGAATTTGGTAATTTTGTTGATTAGAAGTTCAATATTTAAAAATCAATTGCACTCAGTGTGTCTGGGTGGCTCGGTTGGTTAAGCACTGGGCTCTTGATTTGGGCTGAGGTCATGAATCTCAGGGTCCTGGGATCCAGGCCCATATCTGGCTCTGTGTTTTGTGGGGAGTCTGCTTCTGCCCCTCTCTCTCTGCCCCTCCCTCTGCTCACACACACACACTCTCTAAAATAAATAAGTAAATCATTTTTAAAAATCAGTTGCACTCAATAGACCATCAGCAAATAATAAAATATAAAATCAATTAATTTAATATGAAAACAATATGTATAGAAATAAATTGCACAGTCTTATTGTTTCTTGATCTTATATCCAAACAAGCTGAATTCTAAGTAGTGTATTATCTCTGTAAAACTTTAAAACCATTAGTTTGAGAGATTTAATGAGACCCAATACATGGAAACATATGTTCACTATAAATATGTCAATATTCTGGAATCCCACTTAAAATCCCAGCATTTTTATGTAAAAATAAGATAATTCCTCAATTCATCTATAATTTAAATTTTTTAATCAAAAAAATAATTAATCTGAGAGAGAGAGTGAGCATGAGCAGGGGGAGGGGCAGAGAGAGAGGGTGAGAGAAAATTCTCAAGCAGAGTCCCCACTGAGCATAGAGCCCGATACAGGGCTCTATCCTAGGATCCTGATGTCAAATCTTGGTCAAAATCAGGAGTTGGATGCTTAACTTACTGATCCACTCAGGGGGCCCCTCAGCAGAAACTTTTGAGGCTAGAAGGTGGTGGAATGATATATTTAAAGTGGAAAAAAAACCATCATCCAAGAATTCTATACCAACAAAACTATCCTTCAAAAATAAGGAGAAATAAATTCCTCAATAAATAAAAGATGAGGGAGATTTTTACCATCAGATCCACCCTACAGTAAATGCTAAAAACAATCCTTTACATTGAAATTAAAGGATACTAGGAAGTAAATTGAAGCCATGTGAAGAGATAAAGATCTCTGATAAAGCAAAGGACAGTGGCACATATAAAAACTAGAATTATTATAATTTTGATCAATGACTATTTATTATATACAGTATTGAAAAGGCAAATGCATAAAATAATATTTAATGGTACACAAAGTATAAAGATGTAATTTGTGACAACAGTGACAAAGTGTAGACATGGGGACAGAGGTGTATAGAAGTAGAGTTTTGTGCATGATTGAATTTCAGTTGCTATCAATTCAAAAGAGATTGTTACAACTTTAGGATGTTAGATGAAATCCCAATGGTAATCACAAAGAAAATATCTGTATAATATACACAAAAAGAAATAAATTGTACCAAAACATGAAACTACCAAAAAAAATCAACTAAACACAATGTAAGGCAGTAATAGAGGAAATTAGGGACAAAAAATGTAGATAGGAGATATAGAAAACAAGAAATGGCAAAAGTCTTTCTCTATTAGTAATTACATTATTTTTTTTAAAAGATTGTATTTATCTATTAGAGAGACAGAGCACAAGTTGGGGGGAGGAGCAAAAAGAGAGGGAGAAGCAGACTCCCCTGGTGAGCGGGGAGCCCAACACAGAGCTCGATCTCAGGACCTAGGATCATGACCTCATCAGACAAAGGCAGACACCTAACTAACTGAGTCACCCTGGTGCACCTCAATCAGTAGTTACTTTAAATGTAAATGGATTTAATTCCCCAATCAAAAGGCATATATTGGCAAAATGAATTAAAAACAAACAAACAAACGTGATCCAAATATATACTATCTAGTCAGAGACTCACTTGTGTTTAAGGACACAAATAGGTTAAGAGTTAAAAAGGACAGGAAAAAAATTTCATGCAAATAGTGCCTGAAAGAGCTGGATGGCTATAATATTATCAGACAAAATAGACCTAAAGTCAATAACTATGACAGGGACAAATACAATATTATATATCAATGAAAGGATTGATTTGCCATGAAGATATAACAGTTATACACATCTATGCTCCAAATATCAGAGCTCCAATGTATATAAAGAAAACAACAATAGACTTGAAGGGAGATAAACAACTAAAAATATGAGTTAGAGACTTCAATACCCCATTTTTACTTATTTTCTTTAAATTTTATTATTGAAATGGAGTTGACATACAACATTAGTTTACAATATCGTGATTCAATTCTGTGTATTATGCAATGCTCACCATGATAAGTGTAGTTGCCATCTGTCACTAAACAATGTAATTAGAATATTATTGACTATATCCCCTTTTGCTGTATTTATCATCCCCATGGCTTATTTATTTTATAATTGGAAGTTTGTACCTCTTAATCCCCTTCACCTATCCCCTTCCTTCTTGGAAACTCCCAGTTCGTTCTGTGTATCTAGAATCTGTTTCTGTTTTTGTTTGTTTGCTTTTTAGAATCCACCTATAAGTAAAATCACATGGTATTTGTCTTTTATCTTTTTTAAATTGTCTGACTTCTTTCACTTAGCATAATACCATCTCGGTCCACCCATGTTGTTGAAAATAGCAAGGTACCATTCTTTATTATGGCTAAGTGATATTTCATTGTATATACCACATCTTTTTTATCCCTTCATCTATCATTGGACACTTAGACTGCTTCCATATCTTGCCTAATGTAAATAATTCTGCAATAAACATAGGGGTGCATATATCTTTTTGAATTAACATTTTTCTTTTCTTTCTTTTTTTTGCATTTTTATTTTTTTGTTTAAATACATAGTAGTGAAATTTCTAGATTGTTTTATATTTATATTTTTAATTTTTTGAAGTACTTTCATACTGCCTGCTGGGAATTTTAGAATCTCTGACCCCAAGAACCATCTGGAAGAACCCATTCACCTCCTATCATCATGCTTCACTTCTTCCTCTATTTCATTTTTTTCCCTTCTAGTATAAATGTGATAAATCTGTTTAATGTATAAAATATCTCCTGTCTCAGTCTCACAGCTTAGGGTGAATTCTAATGCTTCCCTTTCCTTCAAAGCCAACTTTATTCAAAGTTTAACCCAAATTCTTAGCTTCACCTCTGTTACTAGGATACTGTTCATCCTAGAGCATGCAGGCTCCCACAACCCCATCTTCCTTATGTCATAATGACAATGTCCTATGAATTAAAGAAGAAAGAAATGCACCATTTAGGCTCCCATTACTACCACTCAACTGACCACAGTACAATAGTTCTTGCTAACAGCATCAGTGAAATTCTAGTTGCTAAATCCAATATACACTATTTAGGCTTTACATCCACTTGAGATTTCCTAGAAGCTGACACCACTAACCATTTTTTTCTTCTTGAATTTTTCTTCCTACTTAGCTTTTCCCAAGGTTATGCAGTCTCTTCCTGGTTGCATGTGCACACAATGACTGGTTGGTTCAGGTATACAAAAGACAGGTACCTTGCCTTGATTTGGGACAACTCTGGAAGGCCATCCTGCTCCAGAACTTTAAGGTACATGAAAACCTCAGTTACAAGTGAATTGCAATTATAAGTGAAATGCTTCTTCTGCCCAGACTTTCCTTCCTTACAGCACCTTGTCTGGCATATGTTAGATGTACTGTGAGACAACTTGCCTTTTACTCTAGTGGTTTCAAAGAACACAAAAGATAATCTTGTCTAAAATTCTTGTTGCCTATCTCCTCAAAAGCTTATGTCTCTCCCCAGAACCTACTGAGTCAACAGTATCAATATCAATGTCAATGTCTATCATGATTGCCATTTATTATCTTCAACACCTGCCTGTTACCTGTACCCCCAAGGCACCAAGCTTCTCATATCTTAGATTGCAATAGTGTCTTACCTTTTGGAGGCTTTTAGTGATGCTAAAGTGCTCAATGAACACATCCCCAGTGGTAACAGTCTCTTCTCCAGTCAAAATTTTGAAGGTAGTGGTTTTTCCAGCTCCATTGAATCCAAGCAATCCAAAGCACTCTCCCCTTTGAATTGTAACAGAGATATTTTTCACAGCCAGAACAACTGGATACTTAAAATATATCTAAAAAAATCCAGAAAACACAATGTAGCAAAGAGTATTTGAAGATCAAATAAATAAATACCTCAGACTGCTGTGGCCACTATTTTAGAAAGTTTCACAAGAATTCTTCTATTTCACTGGAAAAATACATATTGATTCTGAAGAACCACAGTTAATGGACACCAATGACAAGTTCTTAGGGATAAATAAAGCCAGTATATTGGCCAGTGAATGATGTTACCTTTGTGAGTTCCTTAATAAGCACTGTGGAATCCAATTCCTTCTGAGGCTGCCCCAGGATTCTCTGTCTTTCATTTTGTACATCTTCATCATCAGATTCTCCAGATAGTTCCTTGGACACTTTTCTCTATATTTTCAAAACAAGAATCATAAAAGTGAATGCTCTTTAGGTGTCTGGTCTACAGTGGGTGGTTTCATGAAAGCTAAACTGTGGAATAATCTCAAAGACATTAAAAAAGAATATTCTAGTCATTCCATGAAGTATTTGAATATCACCTCAGCATCATGTACAACTTGACTAAATTTTGAATAATAAATAGTTCATTAAAAGAATGATGGTAGAGATCAAGGGGGAAGAAAAAGTCATTCGACATAGTAGAAAGTTTGTGAATTAACATGCCACAATGTGTACTTTAAATCTTTAAAAGATGGAACTTATTTTTTAAAGTTTTTTTTAAAATTCCAGTTACCATACACTGTAATATTAATTTCAGATGTACAATATAGTGATTCAATACTTCCATTCAACACTTGCTGCTCATCACAAGTGCACTCCTTAATCCCTATCACTCATCCCCCCACATCCCCTCTGATAACCATCAGTTTGTTCTCTATAGTTCAGAGTCTGTTTCTTAGTTTGTCTCTTTCTCTACACCCCCAATTCATCATTTTGTTCTTTAAATTTCACATATGAGCGAAATCATATGCTATTTGCTTAAAAGACAGAATCTAAAACATTCAGGGAAATAGCTTTTGTCACTTGGATCTTGTGAAGGAAATCATCCCAAGAGCTTAGGGAAACTCTAAAAAACAGTCATGAATACTTAATCATAAATAACTTTTTTTAAGATCAATAAGGAATAGAAGCCAAGAAAATCAGCAAGGCTTAACTAGATTTTTCCTAAGAAACTCATTGGCTTATACTTTCAAGATAAATATTACAAGATAATATTGTTCTTTATTACTCTTAATTAGACCAAATAGCTTTGGGAAACTGATCTCAAGATGGCAGAACAGAAATTTGGCATAATTTTGAAAACTGTTTTGTCCAATCAATTCAGAACACATTGGTTTTTATTTCCACAAATTAAAACATTTGGATTCCATAGTGTGTGGTTTTTCTAGAATCGGATGCCTCAGGAAAAACTGCAGCTACAGCTGAGATCAATCAAATGTGATTTATTACAATTAAAGTCCGTTAAACACTGAAAGGCTAAAGAATAACTTTCTTTTATGAAGAAAAGGGAAAAATGAGTAGGACTTCATCTTGAAGTACTTTAACACTACCAGAATGGCAATGTGAGGAGATCTGTGGACCTGTACCCTAGTGAAAGTGGTAAAATCATCTAAATAATAATTGTGTAAAGGCTTTGGAAATTTTCCTATGGGCATATAGCAAATGAAGAGGCATTTATTCAATAAATATACTAAACTTGGTAAAAATAGTGAAATCCCGTGACATTGGATCATAACTCACTCCTTCTCTCTCTTCTTGTTGCTCAGAAAAGAACTTCACTTCAGGCAGGTGCAGCCAAGAATACAAAGCTCCCTCTTCCCTACCCTTTACAACTGAGGGCTCAGGTAAATTCTTGGGGGAGAAAGAATGTAAGCATTTCACATTTTGCAGAGGCAAAGTTCTGGGTGAGTGTAATTGAGAATTTGGGGTTCCCTTCTCCCACCTATTCTCTATACAGAAAGTGGAGGATCTTCTACCTGGGGTGTAGTATGATATATTGAACTCGAGTTCATTCTTGGGATGAAGTCTTCATGCTGAGAGGGATAAGCTAAGAAGAGTAGAATCTACTGTTTCCCAATGAGCACCCAGCTTCTGAAATAGTGTTATCACTCAAGAAAGAAGCACACCACCATCTCTGCCCTCAACTTTGGAGTGATGGCCCAGAAATTTTACCCAGGGGTAGAGTTAGACTGTAAAACAGAGAGCTCATATGTTCTCCTCTATAGAATTATCTTTATTTGAAACAGTATAGGGAAGTTCAAGCCTAAAGATTGTCTCAAAACAATGGAAGTTTTTATTTAAAACAGTTACAAAATGACTGGTAGCTTCATTGGAGATATAAATAGGCTAGCTACCTTTATTAGAAAGAACCAGGGAAAGACATAGCTATGAAGAGCCCTCCTAGGGTGAAACTAATCTTTAACACTAACCTCAAACTATTTCTGCAAAGAAGTTCTTATTTATTTATTTATTTATTTATTTATTTATTTATTTATTTATTTTATGATAGGCACACAGTGAGAGAGAGAGAGAGAGGCAGAGACACAGGCAGAGGGAGAAGCAGGCTCCATGCACCGGGAGCCCGACGTGGGATTCGATCCCGGGTCTCCAGGATCGCGCCCTAGGCCAAAGGCAGGCGCCAAACCGCTGCGCCACGCAGGGATCCCAGAAGTTCATATTTAATGGTTACCTCAATGGAGCAACTTATGTGTTAGGACATTGATGACAGAAATACAAAAATCAGCCAGCTGTTAGTAGAGCTTAACAGTTGGGTTGGACATGGAAAGAGACAAAAAGAGACCTTCAAACCACGTCATTCCATGCTCATGCCTCCATGTCCAGGTCTGCATCCTCTGAAGAACAATACCAGAGGCTTCACACTACAAGGAAAATAGATTTCACAGAAACATCCCAGCCAGTTAAATAAACTAGCAAACAAGAAAAGTTCCCTGGGAAAGGGTGATACCCACAGAACCAATATGTATTTAATATACCCAGAGTTTAGCAAAAAATTATGATATAGAAGAAACAGGAAACTGTGTTCCATACAAAGGAAAAAGATCTAGGAATAGGAACTGCCTTTGAAAATGACCAGATGTCAGATTTAATAAACAAAGACTTAGACTTAGACTTTAGACTTCAAAGTAGTCATTATAACTATTTTCAAATTAAAGGAAACCATGTTTTAAGGAGTAGAGGGAGGTACGATGATAGTGTTTTATCAACTAAAGATTACCAATAACAAGATAGAAATTATAAAAGAAAGAATTCAATGAAAGTTCAGGAGTTGAAAAGTATAATAACTAAAATGAAAAACTCACTAGAAGAACTCAATAATAAATTTGAACTGGCAGGAAAAAATAATTAGAAAAGTAAATAGATACAAAGGGAGTATTAAACCTGAAGAATGGAGAGAAAAACAATCAAGAAAAATGAACAAAGCCTTAGAGAAATGTGAGATACCACTTAGTGCATCAATATATGCATAATGAGAATGTCAAATGGAAAAAAGAGAAGCAGAAAAATATTAAAAGAAATGGTGGAACTTCCCAAGTTTCATGAAAAACATTAATCTACACATCCATAGCTTAGTGAATACCAAGTATGATAAACACAAATAGATCTGTACACAGACATAGAAAAAATGCTGACTGCCAAAAGCAAGGAGAAAATCTTAAATCAGCAAGAGGTAAACACTTTTCACTTATAAGAGATTTTCTAACAAGAGTAACACCTGACTTTTTATAAAAAACAGTGGAGAGTTATATCAGCAAGATGATGGATTAGGTAGGCTCAGTGCTTGCCTCATCCCCCCACCAAGGCAATGATTTAACAAATATTCACAGAGAAAATAACCCTGGGAGAGCTCTGGAGTACAATTAAGAGGCTGCAGCAACCTGGTGGAGTAAAAAATCCAGGCATGGCCATATAGAAGAGTAGAGAATGCATTTTACCCACATCAACCCATTCCTCAGCTTAGCACACCTTGGTACCAAGAAGAATCTCTTTGTTCACAACCTCCCTCCTTGAGAGAAAAGTAGAGCAAGAAGGTCCCAGCAGCCATTGTTATTAGTAACCGCAGCCCTTACTGCTGCTAAGAGACACTAAAGCCTTCAGTGTCAAAGATGTTTGCAGTCTTCAATAATGCTAAACTCAGCTGATGGAACAGTCCAGAGCTTAAGCTACTATTCACCCCAACACCCTGAGCCAGAGATACTGCTGTACCCCAGTGAAATCAGAACCAGAGATGCCATACCCCACCCACCTGGTGCCCTCACACTCACACATAGGTAAAGATCTTTCCCCACCTAAGTCAGTCTATAAAGTTTAGAAGAGGTGACTGTTCCTAAATGCACAGACATATATACAAGGCTACAAGGAACACACGCAAAAAATATCAAGGAACAACAACAAAATTTTGAACACAAAATATGACACCACTAAAGGATCACAATGAACTTCATGTAACTTATCCCAAAGAAATGTAGATTTAAAAATTACCTGACAAAATAATTCAAAATAATTGTTTTAAAGAAGTTCAGTGAGCTATAAGAGAACACAAATAGACAATTTAATGAAATTAGGAAACAACATATGAATAAAGGAGTTCAAAAGGAGATAAAATCATAAGAAAGCACCCCGATGTTTCTAGCAGCAATGGCCACTATAGCCAAACTGTGGAAGGAGCCTCGGTGTCCAACGAAAGATGAATGGATAAAGAAGATGTGGTTTATGTATACAATGGAATATTACTCAGCTATTAGAAATGACAAATACCCACCATTTGCTTCAACGTGGATGGAACTGGAGGGTATTATGCTGAGTGAAGTAAGTCAGTCGGAGAAGGACAAACATTATATGTTCTCATTCATTTGGGGAATATAAATAATAGTGAAAGGGAAAATAAGGGAAGGGAGAAGAAATGTGTGGGAAATATCAGAAAGGGAGACAGAACGTAAAGACTGCTAACTCTGGGAAACGAACTAGGGGTGGTAGAAGGGGAGGAGGGCGGGGGGTGGGAGTGAATGGGTGACGGGCACTGGGTATTATTCTGTATGTTAGTAAATTGAACACCAATAAAAAAAAAAAAAAGAAAGAGAACTAATAAATGAATTCAGTGAAGTTTCAGTTTACAAAATCAATGTTTAAAAACCCATTGCATTTCTACACACAATAATGATCTATCAGAAAGAAAAATTAAGAAAACAATCCCATTTATAATTGTGTCAGAAAGAATAAAATACCTTGGAATAAATTTAACCGTGAAGGTGAAATTCCTGTACACTGAGAACTAAAAGACAATGAAAGAAATTGAAAAAGACTTGAATAATGGAAAAAATATTATGTGCACATGGTTTGGAAAAGTTTATATTGCTAAAACCAAGAGGCTCAATCTAATCAATTAGTAGCAGAGATGCATTTGAATCATAAAAATACTGCTAATCTAAAAAAAAGACATGAAACGAAAAAATAAAGTATAGATATGAAAGAAAATAAATAGCAAGTTGATAAATTTAAACCCAACCATATAACAAATTACATTAAGAATAAAGTCTAAAAAAAAGAATAGCCTAAATTCGATTAAAATATAGAGATTGTCAGATTGAATAAAAAACAAAACAAAGTGAACTATGCTATCTATAAGGAACTCATATCAAATATAGTAATATACAGAGGTTAAAGGTCAAATGACAAAAAACATACATCATGCAAATTATATGAAAAAATTGGCAGAGTAATATCAGACAAAGTATATTACGGAACAAGGAATATCAACAGAAATTTTTGAAAAGGCAGTTACATAATGATAAAGGGTCAATTAATCAAAAGGACATAAAAATATTAAGTGCAGGTGCACCTAAAATTTAGACTCTAAACAGAGAAGGCCCAACCCCCCCCCCAAAAAAAAAGAAAAAAGAAAAAGAGGAGAAATAGACAAATTCACTGCCATCCATCCTTAGAGTCTTTAACGCTAATCTCTTGAAAACTGGCACAACAGGTTAATGAAAAAAGAAACAGTAAAATGTAGAAAAGTTGAACAACATTATTAAACAACTTTATCTAGTTCACAGTTAAAAAACACTGCATACAATAGGAGCAGAATATGCGTTCTTTCAAGTAAAGGAACATTTGCCAAGATAGGGCATGTTCTGGGCCATGAAACAAGTTTTCATAAATTTATGAAGACAGAAGAATATGTACTCCAGCAACAAATATCTGTAAAATATTGAAATAGTTAGAAATTAAACAACACACTTTATAAATAACTCATGCACCAAGAAAGGAATCACAAAAGATATTAGGAAATGTTTTGAAGAGAATGAAAACATGGTATGTCAAAATTTATGAGATGCACCTAAAGCAGTGATAGGGAGATATTTATATCATCAAATATTTATATTAAAAAGAATAGTCTTGAAAAGGAAAAAGTCTCATTGATCCAACTTCTACTAGAAAAAAAACAGAAATAAAAATAAAATAAAAATAAATAAAATAATACAAGTAAATCTCTAATAAGCAGAAAGAGGTAATAATGGCATGAGCTAATACAGTGATATTGGAAATAGAAATAATAGAAGGAAAAAAATCAATGAACCCAAAAGTGGGTTATTTAAAATATCTATAAAATTCAATAAATTTTAGCTTAACTGATCAATAAAAAAATTACCAATGTGAAGAATGAATAATGGGACATTACCATAGATACTCTGAACCTCAGAAGACTAAGAGAGCTCCTTGCAAAGGAAAATTCCTGATATGACAGAAATATTGTATATTTTGATTATGGTGAGACTGTAATGGTTTCACAACTGTAAATATTTGTCAAAATTCAAAGATGGTAAAACTTAGATGACTAACTTTGAAATGAAAGAAATCATGTCCCAGAGAAAAAGAATATTGAAATACATAATATATGTTGGTGAAGTTACAAAAACTTATGGGCAAAGGAGGGAAAAAAAAACATACTGCCATACAGTCAGGGAAAAAAAGGTAGGCACTCAACCGCTAAGCCACTCAGGCATCCCATAAAATATAATCTTTATTCATAAACAGAAATTGAGGCAAAAACATCCATGCTATTTACTTGCAACTATAAGAACTATAAATGTTATAAGAATTCAATCATGGGAGACCTGTACTTGGAATACTGTAAAACATTGATGAAAAAATTAAAGATGACACAAAAAATTGAAAAGACATTCCATGCCCATTATTTGGAAGAACAAGTATTGTTAAACTGTCTATAGTACCCAGAGCAATCTATGATGCTTACTGTAATTCCTATCAAATAACAACAAATTTTTTTCACAGAACTAGAATAATCCAAATATTTGTACAGTACCACAAAGACCCTGAGTAGTCAAAACCCCAAAGATACAAATGCAATGAAACGCCGGGACACCTGCACCCCGATGTTTCTAGCAGCAATGGCCACTATAGCCAAACTGTGGAAGGAGCCTCGGTGTCCAACGAAAGATGAATGGATAAAGAAGATGTGGTTTATGTATACAATGGAATATTACTCAGCTATTAGAAATGACAAATACCCACCATTTGCTTCAACGTGGATGGAACTGGAGGGTATTATGCTGAGTGAAGTAAGTCAGTCGGAGAAGGACAAACATTATATGTTCTCATTCATTTGGGGAATATAAATAATAGTGAAAGGGAAAATAAGGGAAGGGAGAAGAAATGTGTGGGAAATATCAGAAGGGGAGACAGAACGTAAAGACTGCTAACTCTGGGAAACGAACTAGGGGTGGTAGAAGGGGAGGAGGGCGGGGGGTGGGAGTGAATGGGTGACGGGCACTGGGTGTTATTCTGTATGTTAGTAAATTGAACACCAATAAAAAAAAAAAAAAAAAAACAAAGGAAGATAGTGGAAAAAAAAAAAAAAACAAAATAAAACAAAACTGGATATCACAGTTACAGACTTCATGTTACATTACAAAGCTTGACTAATTAAAACGATATGGTACTGGCACAAAAACAGACACATAGATTGACAGAACAAAATAGAAAACCCCAAAATAAACCCACAGTTACATGGTCAATGAATCTTCAACAAAGGAGGAAACAGGATGCTGGTGATAAATGGCCATGGAGGAAGTGTCAACAAATATGAAAAAGCAAATCCATCCATAACTATACAGACAGTCCATCTGAACTATTCAGCCAATGGAACATTATTCAACCATAAAAAATGGAATCTTGCCATTTGCAACAATATGGATGGAGCTAGAGAGAATAATGCTAAGTATACTAAGTCAGAGAAAGATAAATACCATATGATTTCACTTATATGTGGAATTTGAGAAACAAAACAAAAAAAGAGAAAGAGACAAACCAAGAAACTTTCTCTTAACTATAGAGAAAAAACTGGTGCTTACCAGAAAGGAGGTGGGTGGGGGGAATGAGAAAAATAAGTGAAGGCAATTAAGAGTAAACTTATCATGATGAGCACTGAGTGAGGCATGGAATATTTGAGTCACTATATTGTATACCTGAAACTAATATAACACTGTATTTAACTATACTGGGATTAAAATTAAAAACAATAAAAATAAATATGTACAAACATATGTACAGGAAAATGCAGTAAAATGAATTGCTAGATATTCATCACTTTATCAAACAGCAATAAAATGAACAAGTACTTGGAAAAAAAAGAATAAAATTATGGGAGATGACACTGCCATTCCCTGACCTAGCCTAAGTAAACAATTGTATCTTGATTTATGTTGGATGCTAATGCAGTTTGGAGTGGAGAAGTTAAGGAGAAAGTTGTGCTGCTTTAAGACTGAGTATAAGAAGTGTGCTTCAATTCTGCCTTCCAAATCTCATGTGGACTTCTTTCCTTACCAACTCTAAATTGGGATAATACAGGGAAGGGGATTCCAGCAAATAAGGTTCTGGCTTAGCCAAATTGGCATCATGCCTTGGTAGATCACAGTCAAACTGATGGAAACCAAAGATAATGATAAACTTTTAAAAACAGCCAAAAACAAAACAAAACAAAACAAAACAAAAAAGCAATGCAATACACACAAGAGAAAACAATTTGAGTGATTGGTGTCTTTTCATTTGAATTAAAAGAAGCCAGAAGATAACCAAACGACATGGTAGAGTGCCAAGAAAAAACCCAACTATCAACCTAGGCTTCTAAAGAAAGCAAAGTACACTCCAAGAATGAAGATAAATAAAGATATTTTCAGATAAAAGAAGACTAACATAGTCCTTCTCTAACTAAAATAAATTGTTAAATAAGTTTTCAGTGTAAAGGAAAATCATAACAGAGGGAAACTCATATGTTCAGGAAAGAATGAATAGCAACAGAGATGCTAAATACTAGGTAAGTATAAAATCATTTTCCCTATTGGTTACTTTGAAATGCATAATGTACTAAAGCAAAATATAGTACTATTTTTCATGGTTAATAACATAATGACATATAGAGATGTAAGACATACACCAACTATAGCATTAAAAACAGTGAGGGATAGAAATGGACATTTATGCTTTCACAATTACTACATTTCACAATATGAAATAGACTATGAAAAATTAACTATATATTTTGTAAACCCTGCATCAACCACTAAAGATAAATATAGAAGTAAAGCTAGAGTAAATTGAAAAATTAAAATAGAGTTCCAGAGGTGCCTGGGTGGCTCAACTCATAGGCTTCTGCCTTGGGCTCAGGTCAAGATTCCAGGGTCCTGGGATCAAGACCCAGTCAGGCTCCTGCTCAGCAGGGAGTCTGCTTCTCCCTCTGCTTTTCCCTCTCATTCATCTTGCTTTTTTTCTCTCTCTCTTCCTCTCAAATAAATGAATAAAATCTTTTAAAAAATGAAATAGAATTCCAAATATATTCAATTAATCCAAATTAAGGCAGAAATGGGAAAGCAGTGAGACAAAAACCTGAAGGGGCAAACAGAAGACAAATAATATATGTGGTCGATAGAAATACAAATTTATTAATGAAGGACTAACTGCTCAAATTGAAAAGTCAGAGATTATTAGAATAGACAAAAAGTTAGGACCCAATCACATGCTGTTTACAGCAAGCCACTTTAAATGTAAAGACAGAATTTTGAAAATAAATGTATGTGAAATGACATACCATGAAATAGTACATATAAGAGTGAAGGTGCCACATTAATTTCACAGGAAATAGACTTTAGGACAAAGAATATTAGCAGAGATATATGTCATTACCAGCAATACTCTGATTCAATTAATCAGAAAGACATGTAATAATATTTATTAGCTTAGTGATATTCAAAATGTATTTTTAAAATATGACAGAATTAAAGGGAGAAATAAACCTACAACCAGGATTGGAGATTTTACACTCTTTTCTCAGCAATTGAAAGATAAATCTAACAAAAATATCAGTTAGAAACTAGGTAATATAAACAATCCAATCAACCATCATAACCTAATTGATATTTATAGAAAATTACAACTAACATGCAAAATACACATTTATTTCACATAAACACATCACCAAGATTGATCATATGCTGAGCCATATAGCAATTATCAATTAATTTAAAAGGATTTACTATAGAGTATGTTTTTTTATCACAAAGGAATTAAACTAGAAATCAATAACTATTAATATATCTAGAAACTTGCCAAATATTTTGAAATTTATTTATGGACTTTTAAGTAATCCATACATCAAAAAAAGAAATCATATAGGAAATTTTAAAAATTCTTAAACATTTGAATAATAGTGAAAATATAAGACATCAAATTTTTTTCAGGGTACAGCTAGAGAACTATTCACAGGGAAGTATTTTGCTTTCAATGTTTATATTATTAAAGAAGAAAGACCTAAAACCTGTAGTTTCAGTCTTTCCATAAAGAAACTAGGAGGAAAGTAACCCAAAAGCAAGTAGCAGGAAGAACAAATTTTAAATAAAGACCAAAAATATCAGTGAAAGAGAGAACAGTCAACAAGAAATGAAATTAGTAAACACAAAATTTGGTTCCTTGAAATAATCAATAAAAACAAATGCAGTTTATTGAAGGTAAATTAAACTCGATAAATTTTATTTTAAAAAATATATCTCTGGGGCACCTGGGTGGCTCACTTAGTTGAGCAGCCAACAGTTTCAGCTCAGGTCATGATCTCAGGGTCCTGGGATTGAGCCAGGCCCATGTCAGGCTCCATGCTCTGCACTCAGCAGGGAGTGTGCTTCACTCTTCCTCTGCTCCCTCCCCACCTCATTCTTTCTCTTTCTAAAATAAATAAATAAATCTTTTAAAATCATATATATATATATGATATTTCTGTGAACCCTAGATTTTTCTTCTACCAGTACCTAAGATAGTCATATATAGATAAATGCTTTTCAGGCTTAATGTTCCATTTGCTTGGAGTTTTTTATTTTTACTTTTTTGAGATTTTATTTAGTTATTTACTTGAGAGAGAGTGTGAGTGAAAGCGAGCAAGTGAGGGGAGGAGCAAGAGCCACCCAGGTACCACCCTTTACCCTTCCCACCTTCTTAAAAAGATTTTGTTTGGAATTATCCTTTTTTTTTTTGCATCTAGTATTAGAATTTTTATTGATAAGTCATGACATTTTTATTTCTGATTTACACTTTGTCTAAATTATAAAATAATCATAAATAGCAATGATAATAGAAACTAGAATACAAACAGGTTTTTTTTTTAGAAGTAGATGTGCATTAGGTTCTCAGAATGAGTATAATTGATAATAAAATCTTAAGGCTCATGCTTAATTACTCACCTTCTTGAATGTCTTATAGATACCAAAGTAAACATATTGATTGAAAAATGTTCTTAGCTTCCACAAGGTAGTGTCCAAAAAGAAAAGGAAGAGAAGGTAAATAAAGCCTATGATACTCATTATAATCATGTACTTTCCAATCATTTTCTCTTCCAAAGAATAAACATTCTTTGCAATATCTGAGAATGGCAGAGTGAGAGAAAGAGAAGGAGATTAAGAGAGAGAGAAAGAGAGAGATCTTAATACAGAACACTGACACCATGAACAAGGCCTAAGAAAGCAATAAATAAGAAATAAAGGGGGGAATGAAGTATTAGGCTAAATTGAGAAAAGTAAACTATTTGAAGTGTGAAAAGTGATTATCCTACTACACAAATATCATTTCAACAATGAATTTTGAAGGCTAATTTCATGATTATAATATATAGTAATCAAGTAAGCATATTAATATTAATATATTTATTGATATGGCTATTAACTATTGCATGTTATGAAAAATCTGCCCCAAATCCTTTTAGAAGTGTGAAATCTTAAATTTATAATTAGAAGAAAATATTAAAGTGCAAATACTCTTGCAAAAGATAACACTTTGCTTTTAAAAGGTAAAAATGACCATTAGTGATACTTCTTGAACTTTCTTCAGAAGTTGAGTGAAAAAGTATAGAATTTTGTTATAAGATAATTATATACTTTTCTTCCTTTTAAAAATTTATCTTTTGCATGGTTTTAAATTTACAGAAAAATTACAGACACTATAGAGAATTCCAAATATTCTGCATGTGCTCCTTAATTATTAACAGCATACATTGGTATGGCACATGTTATAATAATGAATACATATTATCTTTTTAAAAAATATTTTATTTATTTATTCATGAGAGACAGAGAGAGAGAGAGAGAGAGATAAGCAGAGGGAGAAGCAGGCTCTCTGTGGGGAGGTGGGTAGGGTGGGGAGAGGAGCCTGATGAGGGACTTAATCCCAGGACCCCGAGATCATGACCTGAGCCAAAAGCAGATGCTTAACCACTGAGCCACCCAGGTGCCCCAATAAATATTATCATTAACAAATATCAAATATTACCATTAATTAAAGTCCCTGATTTATTCAGGTTTCCTTTTTAAAAATGTAATGTTCTTTTTTGTTTGTTCTGTGAACCAGTCTAGAATCCTATATTATATGTTGTGGTTGCATTTCCTGAAGTACCTCTTAACTGTGACAGTTTCTCAGATTTTCCTTATCTTTTATAACATTGACAGTTTTGAGGAGTACTGGTCAGGTATTTTGTAGGACTTCGCTCAACTGGGATATGTCTCATGCTTTCCTCTTTTTTCTTCTTTATGATTAGACTGGGATTATGGGTTTTGAGAAGATCACAGAGATAAAGTAAGATTTTTATTTCAAAAACAACAACAACAACAACAACAACAAAAGGTACACACTACCAGTGTGATTTATCACTGTTAATATTGACCTTGATCACTTGGTTGATTTCTAATTAAGTTAACTCTATGGTTTTTATTTTTAATTTTTTTAATTTTTTATTTTTTTATTTTTATTTTTTTACTCTATGGTTTTTAAAAGATTATTTTTTGTTTTTGCTATTTTTATTTTTGTTTTCTTGACATGCTAGCTTTGTATGAATGTTGGCTATCCCTGTGAATTTTCATGAACCATCAAAACAATAATTTTATGCAGTGGTGATGATGAGTTTGGGTTGATTACTTGGTTGCTTAGCTTATGAAAGGATTTCTATTGGCAGAGTGAAACAATTTCTTTAATAAATGTCCTTCTGCTGCTGGTGGTAGTGATGTGGTAGTAATGTGGGTACAGTTTTCTGATTCCCTGATAACTTTTTGTTTTATAGTACCATTCATTATTGCTATATTTTCCTTCTTTTTACATATCATTAACCTTCCAAGGCATAATTCTGTCTTCTAAGTTGTTCTTCTCAGAAGTGGTGCCTTCCCAAGATGAGAATTTTACAAAAGTGATGAGAGATCAGATGCAAGAATTCAGAGAATCTAACCAAGAAAAATACAAACTTTCCAAACACCACTGAAATCCATCCTAATAATGAAAAGAAGACAGGATAACAATAAATGATTTAAGAACCCATCTTATGATGTTAGAAAATTAGTTGTTCAAAATGGAAAATGTGGAAGAAAAATTTTAAAACCCGAGAGATTAATAATTTAAGAAACAAACGTGATATGAAGAATCAATAAACGTGAAAGCTTGTTTTTTGAAAAGACTAATATGATTGATAAGCCTTTGGTAAGATTTATCAAGAAAAAAATATAAGTAGAAAAAATTCAGAATATTATAAATGAAAATGCTAAGTTCGATAGAATTCATAGATTTTAAAAATACCAGAAGATATCATAAACGAATTTATGCCAATGATTTTGAAAATTTAGGTAGAATGAAATGATTCTACAAAACTCTATCAGTTCCTTTCCCCAAATTATTAAAGAGGACACCCAAATAGTTTTATCTTTATTAAGGAAACATGATCAATAATCTCCATGAACATTCAGTTTATTATTTAATTTTTTATGCAAAATAAGCTTATGTAATTTGACAGAATATGTAATTCAGTAAAACAAAGAAGAAAAATCATTTGCCCATCTGAACAGGAGCGTAAGTAAAACTGAACAGTTATTTATGATTAAAAAAAAAAGTTTACTAAACACAGGATGGTGGCAGAGAAACTCCCTTAATCCAGGAAACTAAGATCCCTTTGAATCTCAGTTCTGGCTCATAAAAGCTGTGTGAAATAGGGCACATAGTTTCAGTGAAGATGTTTTCTCTGAAGCTGGAATGAAACTAGATGTCTGCTATCACCACTTTGATTAAATCCAAACTATTTGTCCTGACAAAGCAGTATGTAGTGTCCTTATTGGCAGCCTGCTTAAAATGTACCTATTGAAAATAAGAAATCATCTACTCACAAATTATTAAAGTTAATAAAATAAATAATTTAGCAAGTTCAGTATACAAAACGATCTTTCAACTTTCTTTGTATCAGCAAGAAACAAAAAAATGACACTTCAAAAAGTGATACTATTTATAATAGCATCAAAAGATATGTAGGAATAAAGTTAGTAACGTATCTGTAATACTTGTAAACCAATAACTACCAATTAGTATTAAATAAAAATGAAGAAGTCCTAAGTAAATAGATGGATGGCTAGAACTCAATAAGCAAAGGCATATACCAAGCCACAGAGTGTAAAAACAAAATTGTAAAGATATTAAATCTTTCAAAAAAATTTTTACAGAATTAAAGCAATGTCAGTAAAATTCCTACTAGATTTGTTTTGTGTGTGTGTGTGTTAAAGAAAAGGTAATCCCTAAATATATACAGAATTGTAAAATAAATGTCAAGACATAGCCAAGTTCCAATTTCAAAACTTACCACCAAAGCTAAAGTAATCAAGATGGGGGTGGTACTGAAACAAGGACATACAGATCAATTAAATACAAGTGAGAGTTCAGAAATAAACCCATACTTCTGAGGTTAACCTGTTTCAACAAGAGTGCTAAGTTAATTAAGTGGGGAAATGGAGTAGTCTGGAGTAGTCTTTTGAACAAATGGTGCTGGAATAACTGGATATCCATACACAAAAGAATCAAACTAGAACCCTGTCTCACACCATATACAGAAATCAACTTACAAGAGAATCAACAATCTAAATATAAAGGCTATGACAATAAATCTCTAGGGGGAAACACTGGGTAAATCTCTTTGACCTCTGATTAAGCAATGATTTTTCTTTGACACCTAAGCTGTACAAACAACCAAAGAAACAATGGGTAAGCTGGACTTCATCAAAATGAAACACTACTGTATATCAAAGGACACAAGTAAGAAAGTGAGAATACAGCCCTGGGAGAAAATATTTACAAGCCATATATCAAAGAAGGGTCTGTTTTCCAGAACACATAAAGACAAATAACCCAATTTCAAATGGGCAAAGTACTTGAATAGACATTTCTATGAAGAAGGTATACAAATGAACAATGGGTACATGAAAAGATGCTCAACATCACTGGTAACAGTAGAGAAATGCAAATTGAAACAACAATGTGATATAACTTCATACTTACTAGAAAGGCTATATACTTTTAAAAAATGGAAAATAACAATTGTTGGAGAAGATATGGAGGAACTGGAACCCTTCTACATTGCTGTGCAAAATAGTCCTTGCTTCTATGGAGACTTGATAATACCTGATTTCCATGTCACTAGATTTTACCAGAAATATTTCTCTTCCATTTTTTTCCACCTCACCTCATCTCCTAAAGTTTATTTCATACAGTTTATAGTTCTGAACACTGAGCTTCCCTTTGAGGCCATTGACTACTCTTCTAGGTAATATCTGGCTTACTAAGTATTCCTTCTCACTCTGCCCACTCTCACCAAGATAAGATATTTTCAAAATTAGCTAATAAATGATACAATACCACCATGGGGATTTCTAAAGTTAAAATGAATGTTTACCCTTTCAACAAACTTCAGTACTGTTTGTCTTTCTCTTTACTTCTTTTCTGGCTCTTTTTTCTGTTGTACAGCACTTTATCATTCAAATCACTACATTTATTTATTTATTTATTTATTTATTTATTTATTTATTTATTTAGCAGTTGAGTTCCTCTATATGCAGATACTGTATTAGATACTGGAGAATGGATGTCATCCATTCCTTCAAATAAATTTTGGGTGGATGAGTATGAGTGATTACCAGTAGTGGAGGTGGTGGGAGGTAACAAAAGTAAATGTAATACAAATACTTCCCCTGGAGGTTCTTTTCCAAAGATGAAATGCATTTTGCAATGAGAGAACACAAGCTGTGAATCCCAGTTCTACACCATAAACGTTTGGTGTAAGTCATCTTCCTCGACAGGAGTATAAAAACTGAGAACTTGAGGTTATGAAGATTTCAAATAATGTAATTACATACTATGTGGTTGATTGTTAGTAGCTCTTATATCTGACAGCTACTCTAAACTTACCTTAGCTTTGCTTTTGAGGTTTTATTATATTTACAAAGTTTTTCTCCCAGTCTTACAAAATGATTTATGTACTGAACATGTGTCTTGACTCTCTCCTTTGGAATAAGGGCTGACTTCCCACATACCTCATGTGCTAAGCCCAGGACTAATTTCTTAAGCTTAGGAACCCCATGGATACTATTAAAATGAACAAAGGGAAGCCTCACTAAAGTGGAGTCAGGAGGACAGCAGGGGTAACTCTCACACCCTACCACTCTGTCAGTGACAAGAAGTATCAATCATAGATCCAAAAGAAGAATCCTCAAAGGCAAGAATCAAAAATTACAGACCCCAACAACAGTAACAAAAATGTACATTGTGTCTCCTATAAGAAATTGATGACCCCTGCATCTTGGCCAATGAGAAACAGTCATCACCCTGAACTCTTGTTTCTCTCTGATGGACTTGTTTAAACAATTCCTCTTAAATAATGTTCCTCTCTAAAATAATGTTTGTGAGACTTGCCTATGGTTTGCTGTCACTTGCTTGTTCTGTATTGCAGTTCTCTGCCATTCCCCAATTTACCCATTTTTTGCTGGAAAAATTAGCAGTTTTATGTTTAAGGTTAATAATACTTACTTTCTGTACTACAATTTAGGTAGACAGGAGGTTTATTTCCAGAGCACCATTTCTTAATCTGGTAGAAAGTAAAATAGTCATTGATACACTTCGCAAGGTTGTAATTGGGAAAGAACAGTAATGAATTAAGTATGAAGTCTCTGGTGGCTCTGGAGATCCTATGTTGAACTTCTAAAAAAGATGATAAGATTAGATTTTATTATAGGAAATGAACTACCCTGAAAAGAATAAATCCCCCAAGGATGATCCAACAAAGCTCAGGAATTAAAAAACAGATGATTATATTCAAGAACACTAATTATTTCCCAATAAGTTTGTTAACTGACATCCAGTGACATACTTTGTGTTGATAATTGTGGAGTTCTGAAAAGTCTCTTTGGTGAAGTGGGTGTGCATGTGATAAGACTTCCTGGCACCTGATAAGGAGAGGAAACTACCACTATTTTTTTTTTAACATTTCTAATCCCAATTGATCAAGTAAGGAAATAAAGAGAAATTGGAGATATAGCCTAGAATTCAACAGTAAGAACAGATAGGGAAATTATGACATCTTTGAGAGGAGAAAAATCTTAAAGGGAACCAGCTGATAGATAACTACTATAGAGATAGTTAAAGCTCCAGAATGTATTTACTATGAACAGTTATTAGAGACTAAGTTCCTGGAGATATGCTTAATTTATGAATTGATATTATGGAATTTTTATCATGAATTCAGTTTTTTAGAAAGAAGATAAAAGGCTAGCTTAAACAGAAACTTCATGGAAGATACTGTGGGCAAAAAGGTAGCCAGGAAACGAAACTTCAAGTGTCCAAGTCATGGTGATTCTATTCATTGTAGATTTTAAATTGATAAAGACACAAATTGTTGATCCAAGTTAAAAAATTCAGGATATTGGCTAATTGAACAGATGCCAAGTTCCTTGCAACTTATTAACTGGAAAATTAAGGTCAACAGATGCTGTCAATAACCTTAAGTCAAAGCTACCTTTGATGCTTGCTTACCTTCAAGAACACTTGCTTTCATTTAATTGTTGGCCTCTGCCAATTCCATAATTTCCTTTCAGTTCATTATTTTTGGCACAGTATCACTCGTAATGTTTGTTCTCCTCAAAAGTGAAAGTCTCTTTTGACTTCCTAATTGCCAAATCTACTGGCTTCCTTTTTGTTCTCATCCTACTCCACATTACTCTTTGCAACATAATCCTCCCAAAAAAGTCTTTCAAAAACTTTCTAAAACAGTAATTTATTCCTATTCTTACTCTTAAACAACTATTACTCTCTAGTCCCCTAAATGATCATTTCATTTTAGATTAGGGCTCACAGACTCAAATGAGTCTCCCTCACAACACAAAGTATTCTTTGAACAAGTGTACAAAAATATACAAACATTTGCTTTCCATACTTTGGGTATTCCTTTGAGAGAATGAGTGCTAAGGTATATCTGTTAACAAGTTTTTTCATCTGCTATGCAGAAGCTTAACTCTTAAACATGTGAAATATTCATTCTCAAAGGAAGTTACAGGCTATTCTTTTGTGGCCAGTGAAGGGCTAAGGGAACAAGGCAGGAGCTAGTGTTTATGATGCAACAGAAAGGGAGGATGTGGGAGAGTATTCAGGCCAGCTGAAATGCACATTGGAGGGTGAATTAACAACTGCATTTACAATGGCCATTTTAGTAACTATCTCTCCAAATCTCAAATTCAGAGAAGGAAAATGAGGAAATACACATTCAAGAATACTGTAGAAAACAGTCCTGGAAGGGAGGGAAGCTGGCTTAGATAATTATATGGACATCAGATGCATATAGAGATTTTCTTCCTGGAAAATCTTGTTAGGTTGCTCACAATCTTGTGACTTTTCATTTAATTAGGGAAAAAAAGGCACATTGCAAAGCCTTCCTTGAACAAAACTGTCAGCCTCTCCCAAGGACTCAAGGTTCCTCTCCATTCTTCCTTCTCTTCATCTCACTACAAACCGCCATAACATCAAGGGAAAACACTTTTAAATAATGGCTTCATATAGTTGAGATAGAATTTATTCTAACTTTCTGAGGACTGCTCTTCTAAAATGAAAGCTGCTTTTTTGTGTTCTCTCTGTATGACAAGTGAGTCTCAGGAAAAATGTTCCTAAAATTCCCCATATCTGTTGCAAAACAAATTATTTAAGTCATGCCATGGAGTTACTAGAGGTGGGGATAGAGTGGAGGAAACTTGTCAAAGGACTTGTAGGTCAGGTTCAGTCCCATCAGTTCAGCATGAAGATCCCAGCTCTAACAAGGCGCCCAGAATATCATAGGCACTCAAATGTTATGAACCTATGTCAAATACAGGATTTTCCCAAAACCTAAAACTTAATTGTCTATTAATATCCTTAGTTCACTCCTACTTATTTATTTACTGCTGCTTTCTGGGGAAAGAGAAATTTTGTAAAGTCCTTACCCTTACCAAATTGCAATGTGGCATCTATGAGGGTACTGAAAATGCCTGAAAGGTAGTTGAATAGGACAAGTTTGATGTAGGCAGAAGTACTTTTAGTAAACAGGAAGCTCAGCAGATACATGAGGGGAATGGCAGACCAGCCATACAGCATGAAGATCAGCATTGTGTCCAGAAAATGGTAATCTGTGATGTAAATATCCAATTGGCAGAATTTAAATGCTCCCTGAAACACAGAGAGCATAGAGATAAAGGCAAGTAAAAAATAATACAAGCCAGAATGTTTAGAGAAGGAGATAGCAAGTCCTATCACTATTTAGCATGGATATATTCATTAATTGAATCAATTAGCCTCTAAAAAAAGCTCCAGCTTAGGAGCATAAAGGTAGGATACTCCTACCTCTACTTCACCAAAGGACAGTCCAATGAGCAAACCACCACAAGTCCCTTAATTTTTTTCTACCTGGAATTGTTTTTAGCTTATTTATTTTTATTAAAATTAAAAAAATTAAGTTCAATTAGCCAACATATAGTACATATCATCTAACTGATGTACAAACTGATATCATCAGTTTCAGATATCATGTTCAATAATTTATCAGTTGTGTATAACACCCAGTGATAGAATATTTTTTTAAATTAACAGTCAGTATACTTTCCCTTAATAATCCTAATAACTCTCAGCTTTCCCAGAAAATAGGTTATTTCTGTAGAAAGCCTATTTCTCTAAAGATTTTTTCTTATCTCTGGTTATACCTTATCTATCATACCTTTGAACTGGGTCCCCTACTCACATCACATTGACCCAAGGAACTCTGGGGCTTCCTTCTTATATTTTTCTAATTGAAATTTAAAAACAGACACTGAAGCATAAACTTAAAGGGACTTAAATTGAATGAATGATGATGGTGGAGATAAATCTGTAGTTGTTAAAGCAAATTTCTAGAAATCAGTATCTCATTAGTAAATGCAGTTTCTCTACAAATGTCAGGGTTGTCTCTTTGGGCAGTTACATAATTATATAGCAGGACAACCAAGAAGCAAATAACACAGTTAAGCTAAGAATTTTTATGCAATTGTGATGTCCTTGGTTGTGATAGCAGTAGCAAAAGAAGACTGGTAGATCTTAGTTGAATTCAATACCTATAGTTGGTTTGTTTTTGAATAAGCATACTGTAAACCTAAACTGAATAAATAGAGTGAAGTACCCAAATACAAGTCATATGATCTAACAATCCCTGTGTTTGAATGCTTAAAATCCTTGAAAGCCACAGATCAAAACTTATTTCAAAGAAAAGTCAAATTCCTACTTGGATAAATGATATATTCTGTTCTTGGACAAGAAGACTGTGAATATGCAGCTTCTATGAAAATTGATCTATAAATAAACATGCAAACAAAGTTTCAAGTAAATATTTTTTTAAAGAATATTACACCCTTTTTGAACTCGGCCACAGTAACCTCTTGCAAGATACATCCACAAAGGCAAAAGAAACAAAAGCAAAAATGAACTATTGGGACTTCATCAAGATAAGAAGCTTTTGCACAGCAAAGAATACAGTCAACAAAACTCAAAGACAACCTACAGAATGGGAGAAGATATTTGCAAATGACGTATCAGATAAAGGGCTAGTTTCCAAGATCTATAAAGAACTTATTAAACTCAACACCAAAGAAACAAACAATCCAATCATGAAATGGGCAAAAGACATGAAGAGAAATTTCACAGAGGAAGACATAGACATGGCCAACATGCATATGAGAAAATGCTCTGCATCACTTGCCATCAGGGAAGTACAAATCAAAACCACAATGAGATATCACCTCACACCGGTGAGAATGGGCAAATTAACAAGGCAGGAAACAACAAATGTTGGAGAGGATGCGGAGAAAAGGGAACCCTCTTACACTGTTGGTGGGAATGTGAACTGGTGCAGCCACTCTGGAAAACTGTGTGGAGGTTCCTCAAAGAGTTAAAAATAGACCTGCCCTACGACCCAGCAATTGCACTATTGGGGATTTACCCCAAAGATACAGATGCAGTGAAACGCCGGGACACCTGCACCCCTATGTTTATAGCAGCAATGGCCACGATAGCCAAACTGTGGAAGGAGCCTCGGTGTCCAACGAAAGATGAATGGATAAAGAAGATGTGGTTTATGTATACAATGGAATATTACTCAGCTATTAGAAATGACAAATACCCACCATTTGCTTCAACGTGGATGGAACTGGACGGTATTATGCTGAGTGAAGTAAGTCAGTCGGAGAAGGACAAACATTATATGTTCTCATTCATTTGGGGAATATAAACAATAGTGAAAGGGAATATAAGGGAAGGGAGAAGAAATGTGTGGGAAATATCAGAAAGGGAGACAGAACGTAAAGACTGCTAACTCTGGGAAACGAACTAGGGGTGGTAGAAGGGGAGGAGGGCGGGGGGTGGGAGTGAATGGGTGACGGGCACTGGGGGTTATTCTGTATGTTAGTAAATTGAACACCAATAAAAAATAAAAAAAAAGAATATTTTTATTTGTTTATTTGAGAGAGAGAGAGAGAGAGAGAGAATGAGTAGAGGGAGAGGGACAAGCAGACTTCCTGCTGAGCAGGAAGTCTGGTGTGGGGCTTGACCCCAGGACTCTGGGATCATGAGATCATGACCTGAGCCAAAGGCAGATGCCCAACCAACTGAGCCACTGAGGTGCCCCTATATTTGTTATTAATTTTTTTATAACATGGTGCTGTAACATTGGGTGCATAAATATTTGCAAGTGTTAGATCTTCTTGTTGGATTGTCCCCTTTACTATGATAGAGACCTTCTTCATCTCATTACAGTCTTTGGTTTAGTGTCTAGTTTTTCAGATATAAGTATTGCTACTCCAGCTTTCTTTTGACATCTATTTGCATGAAAAATGTTTCTAGATCCCTTCACTTTCAATATGTAGGTGTCTTTAGGTCTAAAACAAGTCTCTTGTAGGCAGCATATAGATAGCCCTTTTTAAAAAAAATTCATTCTGACACTCGGGGTCTTTTGATTGGAGCATTTAGTCCATTTACATTCAGAGTAATTGTTGATAGATATGTATTTTTTGCTATTTTATTATTTTCTGTTGTTTCTGGAGATTTTCTTTGGTCCTTTCTTTCCTTCACCATTTTTGGTCTTTTCTTTCCACTCAAAGCATCCTCTTTAATATTTCTGGCAGGGTGGTTTAGTGGGCACAAACTTCTTTAGTTTCTGCTTGTCTGGGAAACTTTTTATCTTTCCTTCTATTCTGAATGATAGCCTTACTGGATAGACTATTCTTGGTTGCAGATTTTCCCCATTAGTATGTTGAATATATCATGCTACTTCGTTATGGCTTGCCATGATTCTGTTGAAAGATTTGCTAGCTTTATGTGTTTTTCCTTGTATGTTAAGAACTTCTTTTGTCTTTCTGCTTTTAAGATTTTTCTTTATCACTTTATTTTGCAAATTTAATTACAATATATCTTGGTATTGGAATGCTTTTGCTGATTTTGATGGGAGTTCTCTGTGCTTCCTGGATTTGGATGTCTGTTTCCTTCCCCAGATTAGGGAAATTTTCAGCTATTATTTTGTCACATAAATTTTCTACCCCCGTTTCTTTCTCTTCTTCTTCTGGGACTCCTATAATACAAACGTTATAATGTTTGATGGAGTCACTGAGTTCCCTAAGTCTATTTTCATGTTCCATAATTCTTTCTTTCTTTTTGTTCATTTAATATTCTGTATTACTAATTCATTTCTCTGCTTCTTCTAGCCTACTGTTCATTACATCAAGCCTGTTTCCAATCCCAGTTACTGCATTCTTCATTTCTGTTGGATTCTTTTTTAATACTTCTATTTGGTAAGGGTCTCCTTTTTTAAAATATTTTATTTATTCACAAGAGACACAGAGCGAGAGAGAGAGAGAGGCAGAGACACAGGCAGAGGGAGAAGCAGGCTCCATGCAGGGAGCCCGACGTGGGACTCGATCCCGGGTCTCCAGGATAACGACTTGGGCCGAAGGCAGGTGCTCAACCACTGAGCCATCCGGGCGTCCCTGGTAAGGGTCTCCTTGATGTCTTCCATTCTTTTACAAGCCCAGAAAATATCCTTATGATTTTTGCTTTAAATTCTCCATCAGGCATGTTACTTACATCTGTTTCACTTCAATTTCTTGCTGTGGTCTCATCCTGTTTCATTTGGGATGAATTCCTCCATCTTGGCATTTTGTCTAAATCATTACCTTCTTTTTTTTTTTTTTAATTTTTATTTATTCATGATAGGCACACAGTGAGAGAGAGAGAGGCAGAGACACAGGCAGAGGGAGAAGCAGGCTCCATGCACCGGGAGCCTGACATGGGATTCGATCCCTGGATCTCCAGGATCGCGCCCTGGGCCAAAGGCAGGCGCCAAACTGCTGCGCCACCCAGGGATCCCCATTACCTTCTTCTTTGTGTTAGAAAAGCCTGTTGTGGGCAGCCCTGGTGGCGCAGCAGTTTGGCGCAGCTTGCAGCCTGGGGTGTGATCCTGGAGACCTGGGATCGAGTCCCACATCGGGCTCCCTGCATGGAACCTGCTTCTCCCTCTGTCTGTGTCTCTGCCTTTCTCTCTGTGTCTATGAATAAATAAATAAAATCTTTAAAAAAAAAAGAAAAGAAAAGCCTGTTGTTTCCTGCTCCTGAGAGTAAATGGCTTTATGAAGAAGAGATCATGTAGTGCCCAGAGCCTGGTGTTCAACGTCTCTGGTGTGAGCTGTGTGTGCCCTGCTTTTGTGTTTTGTGTGCACCATCCTTCAGGCCAGTTGTCTGCAGAAGCTCTCCTTGTCTGCAGTGGGTAATGTTTGGTTCTTGGTCAGAATGTGATGAGTTTTAAGTAGGTGTGCTTTAGTCTGCTTATAAATGAGACCTGATACCAGTTCCACTAGAACTGAAACCCAGCAGAACTCTTTGATTGGGAGTTGTGGTATGGTCAGAGGTTTCTGCTGTCATCTGGGGAAGGTGCTCACTGTACTAAGACTGAGGCATGCTTGACTGAGAAGGGCAGTCCCACCAGAGCGCAGGGGCGTGGGACTTGTTGTAAGCAAGTTAGGCAGCCTGTGGGGGCACCTCTGCCCTGCTTCCTGAAGGTGGCTGTGTGTATATGATGAGGGGCAGGGGAGTGAAATAGTGACAGCCAGCTCCTTTGTCTCCAGGAGAGGTGTCTCTGTGAATCCTGCCTCTCAGGGAACTACTCAAGAAGAGCAAATGATCACCCCCCATGCTGTCTGCCTCTGGATTGTTTGCCTGCCTTCTTTCCATGAGCAGTGTAGTGTCTTCCAGGCTCTATCCCTGTCAAGTCTGCTGATCTTTAAAACTCTAGGCTTTAGAGATGTGATATGGGCAGAGGTTTGTGCTGGTCTTTTGGGGGAGAAACCCACCATGCTGGACTGAGGCAAGCTTGACTGAGAAGGAAGGGCAGTCCCACAAGAGCCCATTGGGTGGGACTTTGTGTCAGCAAGTTAGCCAGTGTGTGTCAGCCCTGCACTGCTTCCCACAGGTGGCTCAGTGTTTTTCCTAAGAGGTGGGGAGGGAAGTGATGCCAGCCACCTCCTTTGTCCCTGGAAAGGTATCTCCATGAAGGTTGCTTCTCAGGGAGGTGTTCAGGGAGGTGCTCCATGAAGAGCAAATACTGTCACCCTTGTGTGTCCCAAGCATTCTTCAGACTGCCGTTTTCACCCATTCATGTGCTCCCACGTTTGCCTGCCTTCTCTCCAGGAGCAGGGCAGTGACTTCAGAGCTCTATCCTAGCCCAACCTGCAGACCTTTTAAAACTCCAGGCTGTAAGCCCGGATGGTTGCAAGAACTCACAAAAATAATCCACCCCTCCCCCTCTTGTTTTCCCAGCAATGGCACTGGAGAAATGTTCTTCTTGTGCATTCCTGTGTGCTGTACTCTCTCTCACTCTTCTTTGTGACTATAGCTCCCTCCCATCCACAGTACCAGTGACCTGCCCCTACACCATGTCTCCACACTTCCACCTTCTATGATGTAGCCTCTGCTCTCCCTTTAGTTGTGGAGTTTGTTCTATCAGTCTTCAGGTTGATTTTTTGAGTACTTCGAATTATTTGATAGTTATCTAGTTGTGTTCTTGGGAGCAGATGAGCTTAGCACCCTCCTCTCCCGCTGCCATCTTCTCTTAGAGTTGGTTTTTCTTTCTATTTTTTTTCTAATTTTTAAAATTTATTTATGATAGTCACAGAGAGAGAGAGAGAGAGAGAGAGAGGCAGAGACACAGGCAGAGGGAGAAGCAGGCTCCATGCACCAGGAGCCTGACGTGGGACTCAATCCCGGGTCTCCAGGATTGCGCCGTGGGCCAAAGGCAGGCGCTAAACCGCTGCGCCACCCAGGGATCCCCAGAGTTGGTTTTTCTAAGGTCTCTCTCTTTGGTTTGCAAATGGCCACCTTTTGCTGTGTCTTCAGATGACCTTTACTATGTGCATGAACACTTATGTCTTTTTGTATGTTCAAATATCCTCTTCTTAAAAAGGATAGCAGTCAGATTGGATTAGGGCCTACCCTAACTATTTCATTCTAACTTAGTCACCTCTTTGAAGGCCTTATCTCCAAATACAGTTATGATTTGAGTTACATAATTAGAAAATAGGAATTTTCCAAGGGATATGGAAGGAAAATGAGGTCTCAAGAAAGTGTATCTAACACTTACCAGTAGTAAGCAGCAGGTAATGAAGAAGAGGATGAAATCCCACAGTAGAGCAGAAAGCCAGTACACAGGGATGTAAACCCCACTCAAAAATTGGATGTGCTTTGCCTTAGTGACTTGTTCAGTCACTGTCAGGAGACAAAAGCCACTGATCAGAAGAGTCATGCCAAAATGTAGATTTAAGGCCACCTGGAGTCCATCTGACAATCTACAGAAGAAGGAACAAAAGTAGATATATCAGGAAACCAATACAGCAGAAAACATAAATTTCTATCAATAACTTTTTAATCATGTAAATGTAATCATATAGGGTAGGAGAGATGCACTTAAATATCAAATTTAAGTGCATATTAAATTAGGGGCACCTGGGTGGCTCAGTCAGTTAAGCATCTGCCTTCAGCTCAGATCATGATCTCAGGAATCCTGGGATCTAGTCCTCTGTCCGGCTGCGTTCAGTAGGGAGTCTGCTTCTCCCTTTCACATGACCTTCCCTCTTGCTCCTGCTCTTGCTCACTCTCACTCTCTCAAATAAATAAATACATAATCTTTTAGAAATGTCAAATTTTAATAAAAAGAATAACATACGTTCCACTTTGTTTTTTAGGCTTAGAGTAAGGCTGAGGTTTATTGAAGATTGTTATGGAAGCATTAGAGCCAGCAACTGTCATGAAAAGAATGTTGTCTAATATTGCCAAGGCCAGAGATGGTGAATGATATGCTTGATTGTTGAAAAGAGCAGTAAGAATTATTTTATTTGTCTTCACCTCAATGGAAAATGCAACAATGCATAAGTGAATACAATCTTCATTTTCCATTAAGTATTTCAGTAGGTCACCTAAGATGAGGAAATAATGTTGGTCAGTTTATCCACAAAAGAGATCATCTACAAAGTTATGTTGGGGAAAGAAACAAATAATTTATTTGGTTCTCATCCCTTTCAATTTTCTTATAATGATTATTTCAAACATTTGTTATTCTCCTCATGCACTCTACACTATTATTAAATTCCAAGCTCTCTCATTTCATAGCCTATGATCTGGATTCCTACTTCACTGAGAAAACACAGGCAACTTGGTATAGATTTTCTTGACTTATCTTAGATTCATAAGTAACTTCCACTTACAGATTTTATTGCTTAAAGCAGAAAATTTTTCTCTGTGAAAATAAAAAAGCTGGATTAAAAAAAATCACCTCTTTGAAGGTATTATATACCTAAAAAAAGCAATCAACATTTGGGAGATAAACCCTTAGAAGGAATGGAAATGCACTGAATTGAGCCAAACATTCTATATCCTTTTTTCCTTTAAAGCATTTTAGATTTATAATTGATGGAATGCATTGGTAAATACTGAAGCCTTCAGTGGGGCTCCTAAAGGGCTATACCCTAAGAGTAAGAGTGAGTAAGATATAGATGAGTTCTTACAAAAATTTTAACCCAATATTAAATTACTTAAATCCTCATTTAGATTTATATCTTCCCTTAATCTCATTGCCTTTCAGGAGTTAAATCTCCTCTGGAGCAGATAATCTCAAGTAAAGTATATATAATTTTCATATACAATATTTGGCATTCAATTAAAAAATCACTAGATATACTAAAAAACAGAACCAAGAAAAAGCACAGATAATAGAAACAGATCCATATATAAACTAGATATTAGAGACAGAATATTTTCCAGAGAACTGGAGTCCATAGGAAGAATCAAATACTTATGTTAGAATTGATAAAGCACATAAATTACAATCAACATATAATTCATAAATCAATGTATAACTCATGGACACAAATGAGGAATAGACCAGAAACTGGAAGACAGGTTGATTAGAAAATACCCAGCTAAAAGCACAGTAAGAAAGAGAATGGGGAAAAAAGATAACATAAATTAGCAATATTAGAAATGATACAGGGGAAATCACTACAGATCCTGCAGCCATCAAAAGGGTAATAAAGGAATACTCCGAACAATTCTACAAACATAATTTGACAATTTAGATGAAATAGAACACTTCCTCAAAACACGCAAACCATCACAATTCTCCCGATATGTCATTTGAATAATTATAACTGTTAAGGAAATTAACCTCATAAGTTAAAAATTCCTCCCAAAAGAAATCTCCAGGTCTAGATGTTTCTCCAGAGAGCTTTATAATATATTTAAGGAAGAATCAACACTATACACAATATTTTTCAGAAAATACAGGAGGAGGGAATGTTTTTGAATTCATTTTTTCAAGTATTACTCTGATAGAAAAATGATAAAAGTACCAAGAAAAAGGAAAATTACAGACCAAGGTCTTTCACAAATATAACACCTCTTAACAAAGTATTAGCAAATAAAATTCAGCAATATATGAAAAGAATTACAACCATGGTCAAGTGGAGTGTCTTCCAGGGATTCAAGGCTGGTTTCCTATTTAAAACTCTACCAATGTTACTCAGCATGTTTTAGGCTGAAAAATCATTAATAATCATATCAATCTATGCAGAAAAAAACACATGACAAAACTTCTAATCATTCATGAGAAAACTGAATAAAAGGTATAGGTATAGTGATAGGGGTGGGGCAAGATGCTGGAGGAGTAGGGTCCCCAAGTCACCTCTCCCCACCAGTTTACCTAGATAACTTTAAAATCATCCTGAAAACCTACGAATTCGACCTGAGATTTAAAGAGAGAACAGCTGGGGGATCCCTGGGTGGCTCAGCGGTTTAGCGCCTGCCTTTGGCCCAGGGAACGATCCTAGAGTCCTGGGATCCAGTCCCACATCGGGCTCCTGCAGGGAGCCTGCTTCTCCCTCCTCCTGTGTCTCTGCCTCTCTCTCTATGTCTATCATAAATAAATAAATAAATCTTAAAGAGAGAGAGAGAGAGAGAACAGCTGGAACGCTACAGAGAGAAGAGTTTGCACTTCTAACAAGGTAGGAAGGCGGTAAAAAAAAAATTTTATTTTTAAATCAAGTGGGGAGGGGCACCGAGAGGAGCCGGGCTAAAGCTGGTGGCGAGAGCCTCCAGGACAGAAAGCCCAACCCTGGAGAAGCAGGAACTTTTAAAAATCTGCACCGGATTCTTCCCGGAAGCAAAGGTGCTCAGCAGGGAAACCGGCCAGAACCACAGAAGCACTGGAGCCTCCAGGTTCCCGGGGTCACTAACAGAGGAGGTGCGCCCTGGGGGAGAGCGTGGCACAGACTGTGGGCCGAGTGCAGTAAAGGGCTGGAGCGAGCCAGGCGGGGCCTCGGGAGAAGCTCAGGTGGCGGCTCCAGGCGGAGGGGGCTGCGCCCTGCTGCCTTCAGGAGCCGGATCCCCAGGAGCACGATTCCACCAGAACAGGCCTCGGATCCCAGGGCACCGGGGGACACAGCCCAGGATCCTGTGCTCCCCCTGGGACAGGAGGGGAGGGCACAGAACAGCGAGGACTCTCCTGCTGCTAGGCGCCCCCAAGCTGTGCAGATCAGCGCCCCCCATCCCTAGGAGCATCCAGACCTGTGATGACTGGGAGACTGCGGTAGTTACTAAGGAAGCTGACTCCAGAGCTGGAAGGCTAGCCGCCGCCAGTGTGGTTGTTCCTCCTGGTGTCACCCTGTGCCTGGGATGGAGCAGGGGCCACCAGGGAACAGGGGCCTCAGAGGGTAAACAGCTCCCACTGAGCTGTGAACACACCCGAGAATCAGCACAGCAGGCCCCTCCCACAGAAGACCAGTTGGAAGGACAGGGGAAGAGCAAGTTCTTGGCTGAGCAGCGCTGGAAACCTCCAGGGGAAGTTGAGGGATTTACAGTACATAGAACCGGAGGATACCCACCTCTTGGTTTTTTTTCTTTTTCTTCCTTTTTTCCAGTACAACTCGTTTTTAGCCACTCTGCCCTGAGCAAAATGACTAGCAAGAAGAACTCACCACAAAAGAAAGAATCAGAAACTACTCTCTGCCACAGAGCTACAGAACTTGGATTACAATTCGATGTCAGAAAGCCAATTCAGAAGCACAATTATAAAGCTACTGGTGGCTCTGGAAAAAAGCATAAAGAATTCAAGATAATTCATGACTGCAGAATTTAGATCTAATCAGGCGGAAATTAAAAATCAATTAAATGAGAGGCAATCCAAACTGGAGGTCCTAACGAACGAGTGAGTGACATAGAAGACAAATTGATGGCAAGGAAGGAAGCTGAGGAAAAAAGAGAAAAACCATGAAAAGACCATGAGGATAGGTTAAGGTAAATAAATGACAGCCTCAGAAGGAAAAATCTATGTTTAATTGGAGTTCCAGAGGGTGCTGAAAGGGACAGAGGACCAGAAAGCATATTTGAACAAATCATAGCTGAGAACTTCCCTAATTTGGGGAGGGAAACAGGCATTCAGATCTAGGAGACAGAGAGATCCCCCCAAAATCAATAAAAACCATTCAACACCTCACATTTAATAGTGAAACTTGCAAATTCCAAAGATAAAGAGAAAATCCTTAAAGCAGCGAGAGATAAGTGATCCCTAGCTTATATGGGGAGAAATATTAGATTAACATCAGACCTCTCCACAGAGACCTGGCAGGCCAGAAAGGGCTGGCAGGATATGTTCAGGGTCCTATGAGAAGAACATGCAGCCAAGAATACTTTATCCAGCAAGGCTCTCATTCAGAATAGGAGAGATGAAGAGCTTCCAAGATAGGCAGAAACTGAAAGAATATGTGACCACCAAACCAGCTCTGCAAGAAATATTAAGGGGGACTCTGTAGAAGAAAGAGGATGCCCAAAGGAATAATCCACAAAAACAGGGACTGAATAGGTATTATGATGACACTAAATTCATATCTTTCAACAGTAACTCTGAACGTGAATGGGCTTAATGATCTCATCAAAAGACGCAGGGTTTCAGACTGGATAAAAAAGCAAGACCCATCTATTTGCTTTCTACAAGAGACATAAGGACACCTACAGCCTGAAAATGAAAGGTTGGAGAACCGTTTACCACTCAAATTGTCCTCAAAAAGAAAGGGGTAGGAATCCTCATATCAGATAAAGTTTATCCCAAAGACTGTAGTAAGAGATGAAGAGGGACATTATATCATACTATCCATCAAGAGGACCTAACAATCATGATTATTTATGCCCCGAATGTGGGAGCTGCCAAGTATATCAATTAATAACCAAAATAAAGACATACTTAGATAATAATACACTAATAGTAGGAGACTTCAACACAGCACTTTCTGCAAATGACAGATATTCTAACCACAACATCTCCAAAGAAACAAGGGCCTTAAATGATACACTGGACCAGATGTACACTTTCACAGATATTTACAGAACTTTCCATCCAAACGCAACTGAATACACATTCTTCTCAAGTGCACATGGAACTTTCTCCAGAACAGATCACATACCAGGTCACAAATTAGATGTTAACCAGTACCAAAAGATTGGGATTGTCAAAAACCAAGTGGGTGGGGCGGAATGAAAATTCCTTCAATGGATGAATGGTTAAGTAAACTGTGTTACAACCCCATGATGGAATAGTCCATAGCAATGATGGAATGAATAATGGATAGACATGATACCAGATGTTGAGTGAAATGCCAATCCAGAAGTGTACATATTATATGATTCCATTTTTATGTCATTCTTAAAATGATTAAACTATATAAGTGATCCTTGTGGTGAACAAAATGTTCTGTACTAATGTCAATATCCTGCTGGGGATATTGTGGTATAGTTTTGCAAGATGTTGCCATTGTTATGTAAGATCACTCAGTATTATTTTTCACAACAGTAAGTTGACAATTATCTCACAATAAAAAGCTGAAGTGTTAAATTCAGTGTTAATGGTTCTTATTCTCCTCCACTTCTAAAGAGAAAACAAAATCTACTTTAGTTCTCTTCAGATATATTTCAAATCTCTTTTCTCCTTCTTTCACAGCCTTAACCTCTCTTGCCTAGATTATCACAATTCTATCCCAGTTGACTTCATTGACATTGGATCTGTTCCCTTTGGAATCATTCCCTCACATTTAATTCAATTTAGTAAGACTATATTTAATTATACACTCATTGATTGTATGCCAGAATTTAGGTTAGGATCTAGAGATATAAAAGAAGTTGTGGCCTCTCCCTAATTAGTTTGAGAGACGCATGAAAAATGTGTTATTGTAATTCTGTGAGGTAAATTCCAAAAAAAAGAGGTATTCATCTAAATTGTGGATGAAGAGAAAATGTATACTTCTGTTTGGGAGGGCAGGTGGTATTTTTCAGTTATTATAAGTCCATATCCTTTCTAAAGCACATACCCATTCATTTTATGGCTTTGCTTAAAAAGTTAGCAGTGATTTCCCCATATTAAATGCATGTACTATTTGAGAAGAAAGCTAGAGATGAGAAATTACCTAGAAATCTATTTCCTCCCTAGTAAATATTTTATTTTTTCCTTAAGATTTATTTATTTGAAGAGAGAGAGTGCATGAGTGGGAAAGGCAGATAGAGAGGGAGATAGAATCTCAGACTCCACACTGAGTATGGAGCCTGACATGGGGCTCATCCCACAACCACGATTACAAACTGAGCTGAAACCAAGTGTTGGATGCTCAACCCACTGTGCCACACAGTTGCTATGCAAAACATTTTCTTGTAGTTTGGGGAAAAGAGAGAGCAAGTTATAAAGGATTTCTTGCTCTATCTTTATCCTAAAAAATTCAGTTAAAAACGGCATACAGGTTAGAATAGAGAGAACCCATATAAAATTAGAATTCACTTATACAAGGTTCTGTGGCTAAGATAATAAGAGCACAACTTAGAAAAGTACATGTAAATTATTTATTTATTTATTTATTTTTATAATAAATTTATTTTTATTGATGTTCAATTTGCCAACTTACAAAATAACACCCAGTGCTCATCCCGTCAAGTGCCCCCCTCAGTGCCCGTCACCCATTCACCCCCACTCCCTGCCCTCCTCCCCTTCCACCACCCCTAGTTCGTTTCCCAGAGTTAGGAGTCTTTATGTTCTGTCTCCCTTTCTGATATTTCCCACACACTTCTTCTCCCTTCCCTATATTCCCTTTCACTATTATTTATATTCCCCAAATGAATGAGAGCATATAATGTTTGTCCTTCTCCGATTGACTTATTTCACTCAGCATAATACCCTCCAGTTCCATCCACGTTGAAGCAAATGGTGGGTATTTGTCATTTCTAATTGCTGAGTAATATTCCATTGTATACATAAACCACATCTTCTTTATCCATTCATCTTTCGATGGACATTGAGGCTCCTTCCACAGTTTGGCTATTGTGGACATTGCTGCTAGAAACATCGGGGTGCAAGTGTCCTGGCGTTTCATTGCATCTCTATCTTTGGGGTAAATTCCCAACAGTGCAATTGCTGGGTTGTAGGGCAGGTCTCTTTTTAACTCTTAGAGGAACCTCCACACAGTTTTCCAGAGTAGCTGCACCACTTCACATTCCTGCCAACAGTGTAAAAGGGTTCCCTTTTCTCCACATCCTCTCCAACATTTGTGGTTTCCTGCCTTGTTAATTTTCCCCATTCTCACTGGTGTGAGGTGGTATCTCATTGTGGTTTTGATTTGTATTTCCCTGATGGCAAGTGATGCAGAGCATTTTCTCATGTGCTTGTTGGCCATGTCTATGTCTTCCTCTGTGAGATTTCTCTTCATGTCTTTTGCCCATTTCATGATTGGATTGTTTGTTTCTTTGGTGTTGAGTTTAAGAAGTGCTTTATAGATCTTGGAAACTAGCCCTTTATCTGATACGTCATTTGCAAATATCTACTCCCATTCTGTAGGTTGTCTTTTAGTTTTGTTGACTGTATCCTTTGCTGTGCAAAAGCTTCTTATCTTGATGAAGTCCCAATAGTTCATTTTTGCTTTTGTTTCTTTTGCCTTCATGGATGTATCTTGCAAGAAGTTACTGTGGCCAATTTCAAAAAGGGTGTTGCCTGTGTTCTCCTCTAGGATTTTGATGGAATCTTGTCTCACATTTAGATCTTTCATCCATTTTGAGTTTATCTTTGTGTATGGTGCAAGAGAGTGGTCTAGTTTCATTTGTCTGCATGTGGATGTCCAATTTTCCCAGCACCATTTATTGAAGAGACTGTCTTTCTTCCAATGGATAGTCTTTCCTTCTTTATCGAATATTAGTTGACTATAAAGTTCAGGGTCCACTTCTGGGTTCTCTATTCTGTTACATTGACCTATGTGTCTGTTTTGTGCCAGTACCACACTGTCTTGATGACCACAGCTTTGTAGTACAACCTGAAATCTGGCATTGTGATGCCCCCAGCTATGGTTTTCTTTTTTATAATTCCCCTGGCTATTCGGGGTCTTTTCTGATTCCACACAAATCTTAAAATAATATGTTCTAACTCTGTGAAGAAAGTCCATGGTATTTTGATAGGGATTGCATTAAACGTGTAAATTGCCCTGGGTAACATTGACATTTTCACAATATTAATTCTGCCAATCCATGAGCATGGAATATTCTTCCATCTCTTTGTGTCTTCCTCAATTTCTTTCAGAAGTGTTCTATAGTTTTTAGGGTATAGATCCTTTACCTCCTTGGTTAGGTTTATTCCTAGGTATCTTATGCTTTTGGGTGCAATCGTAAATGGGATTGACTCCTTAATTTCTCTTTCTTTAGTCTCATTGTTAGTGTATAGAAATGCCACTGATTTCTGGGCATTGATTTTGTATCCTGCCACACTGCTCAATTGCTGTATGAGTTCTAGCAATCTTGGGGTGGAGACTTTTGGGTTTTCTATGTAGAGTATCATGTCATCGGTGAAGAAGGGAGAGTTTGACTTCTTCTTTGCCAATTTGAATGCCTTTAATGTCTTTTTGTTGTCTAATTGCTGAGGCTAGGACTTCCAGTACTACTATGTTGAATAGTAGTGGTGAGAGTGGACATCCCTGTCTTGTTCTGATTTTAGGGGAAAGGCTCCCAGTGCTTCCCCATTGAGAATGATACTTGCTGTGGGATATTCGTAGATGGCTTTTAAGACGTTGAGGAATGTTCCCTCTATCCCTACACTCTGAAGAATTTTGATCAGGAATGGATGCTGTATTTTGTCAAATGCTTTCTCTGCATCTAATGAGAGGATCATATGATTCTTGGTTTTTCTCTTGCTGATATGATGAATCACATTGATTGTTTTACGAGTGTTGAACCAGCCTTGTGTCCCGGGAATAAATCCTACTTGGTCATGGTGAATAATTTTCTTAATGTATTGTTGTATCCTATTGGCTAGTATCTTGTTGAGAATTTTTGCATCCATGTTCATCAGGGATATTGGTCTGTAATTCTCCTTTTTGGTGGGGTCTTTGTCTGGTTTTGGAATAAAGGTGATGCTGGCCTCATAGAACGAATTTGGAAGTACCCCATCTCTTTCTATATTTCCAAACAGCTTTAGTAGAATAGGTATGGCTTCTTCTTTAAACGTTTGATAGAATTCCCCTGGGAAGCCATCTGGCCCTGGACTTTTGTGTCTTGGGAGGTTTTTGATGACTGCTTCAATTTCCTCCCTGGTTATTGGCCTGTTCAGGTTTTCTATTTCTTCCTGTTCCAGTTTTGGTAGTTTGTGGCTTTCCAGGAATGCATGCATTTCTTCTAGATTGCCTAATTTATTGGTGTATAGCTGTTCATAATATGTTTTTAAAATCGTTTGTATTTCCTTGGTGTTGGTAGTGATCTCTCCTTTCTCATTCATGATTTTATTAATTTGAGTCTTTTCTCTCTTCTTTTTAATAAGGCTGGCTAATGGTTTATATATCTTATTAATTATTGCAAAGAACCAACTCCTGGTTTTGTTGATCTGTTCCACAGTTCTTCTGGTCTCGATTTCATTGAGTTCTGCTCGAATCTTTATTAACTCTCTTCTTCTGCTGGGTGTAGGATCTATTCGGTGTTTTTTTTCTAGCTCCTTTATGTGTAAGGTTAGCTTTTGTATTTGAGTTCTTTCCAGTTTTTGAATGGATGCTTGTATTGCGATGTATTTCCCCCTCAGGACTGCTTTTGCTGCATCCCAAGATTTTGAACGGTTGTATCTTCATTCTCATTTGTTTCCATGAATCTTTTTAATTCTTCCTTAATATCCTGGATGACCCTTTCATCTTTAGCAGGATGGTCCTTAACCTCCACGTGTTTGAGGTCCTTCCAAACTTCTTTTTGTGATTTAGTTCTAATTTCAAGTCATTATGTTCTGAGAATATGCAGGGGACGATCCCAATCTTTTGGTATCGGTGCAGACCCGATTTGTGACCCAGTATGTGGTCTATTCTGGAGAAAGTTCCATGTGCACTGAGAAAAATGTGTATTCAGTTGATTTGGATGTAAAGTTCTGTAGATATCTGTGAAATCCATCTGGTCCAGTGCATCATTTAAAGCTCTCGTTTCTTTGGAGATGTTGTGTTTAGACCTATCAAGTATAGAAAGTGCTAGATTGAAGTCACCAAGTATAAGTGTATTATTATCTAAGTATTTCTTCACTTTGGTTATTAATTGATTGATATATTTGGCAGCTCCCAATTCAGGGCATATATATTGAGGATTGTTAAGTCCTCTTGTTGGATAGATCCTTTAACTATGAGATAGTGTCCCTCTTCATCTCTCACTACAGTCTTCGGGGTAAATTTTAGTTTATCTGAGATAAGGATGGCTACCCCTGCTTTCTTTTGAGGACCATTTGAATGGTAAATGGTTCTCCAACCTTTTATTTTCAGGTTGTAGGTGTCCTTCTGTCTAAAATGAGTCTCTTGTAGACAGCAAATAGATGGGTCCTGCTTTTTTATCCAGTCTGAAACCCTGCGCCTTTTGATGGGGTCATTGAGCCCGTTAACGTTCAGAGTTACTATTGAAAGATGTGAGTTTAGTGTCATGATATCTATTCAGTCCTTGTTTTTGTGGATTGTTCCTCTGGACTTCTTAAATGGGAATTTTAAGAGTCCCCCTTACAATTTCTTGCAGAGCTGCTTTGGAGGTCACATATTCTTTCAGTTCCTGCCTGTCTTGGATGCTCTTTATCTCTCCCTCCATTCTGAATGAGAGCCTTGCTGGATAAAGTATTCTTGGTTGCATGTTTTTCTCATTTAGGACCCTGAATATATCCTGCCAGCCCTTTCTGTTCTGCCAGGTCTCTGTGGAGAGGTCTACTGTTACCCTAATATTCCTCCCGATAAAAGTCAGGGATTTCTTGTCTCTTGCTGCTTTAAGGATCTTCTCTTTATCTTTGTAATTTGCAAGCTTCACTATTAAATGTCGAGGTGTTGAACGGTTTTTATTGATTTTAGGGGTGGATCTCTCTATTTCCTGGATCTGAATGCCTGTTTCCCTTCCCGGATTAGGAAAGTTTTCAGCTATGATTTGTTCAAATACATATTCTGGCCCTCTGGCCCTTTTGGCGCCCTTGGGAACCCGAATTAAACGTAGGTTTTTTTTCCTCAGGCTGTCATTTATTTCCCTTAATCTGTCTTCATGGTCCTTTAATTGTTTGTCTCTTTTTTCCTCAGTTTCCCTCTTTGCCATCAACTTGTCTTCTATGTCACTGACTTGTTCTTCCACCTCGTTAACCCTCGTCGTTAGGACCTCTAGTTTGGATTGCATCTCATTCAATTGACTTTTAATTTCTGCCTGATTGGATCTAAATTCTGCAGTCATGAAGTCTCTTGAGTCCTTTATGCTTTTTTCTAGAGCCACCAGTAGCTTTATAGTAGTGCTTCTGAATTGGCTTTCTGACATTGAATTGTAATCCAGATTTTGTAACTCTGTGGGAGAGAGGACTGTTTCTGATTCTTTCTTTTGAGGTGAGGTTTTCCTTCTAGTCATTTTGCTCAGTGCAGAGTGTTCAAAAACAAGTTGTATTGGGAGAAGGAGAAAAAGAGAGGAGAGAAAGAAGGAAAGAAAAGAGAAAAAGAAAAAAGAAAAAAGGAAGAAAAAAGAGAAGAAAAAGAGAAAGAAAAAGAAAGAAGGGGAAAAAAGGGTGGGGGGAAGCAAACAGAAATCAAAAAGCAAAAAAAAAAAAAACCACAAACAATAACAAAAACAAAAACAAACAAACAAACAAACAAAAACCAAAGAAAACCACAGCGAAGTATCTTCTGATTCCGTATAGTTTAACTCCCTTGACTTTCCCTGGAACTTGTCCGTCTAGGTGGTCTTCTGGGGGAGGGGCCTGTTGTGCTGGTTTTCAGGTGTTAGCACTTGGGGGAGCTGCTCTGCCTCGTGCAGGGCTGCCTGGTGCAGGGCTGGATGCTCCTGGGACGGGGCCGCTGATCTGCTCAGCTTGGGCAGGAGCGTCCTTGCTGTCCTGGGCCCTCCCGGCCTCTGCCTGTCCCGGAGGGAGGCCGGATCCTGGGCCATGTCCCCAATGCCCTGTGCTCCGGCGCCTGCACTGTTGGAATCATGCTCCCGGCAGCAGGCCCCTCCGCGGAGGCGCCGCCGGAGCCCATCCAAGCTGCTCCTGGGTCCAGCTGTGCGCGCTGCAGCCCTTTAGGGAGCTCGGCATGCTCTCCCCGGGGCGCAGGTGCCTGTTAGTGTCCCAGGGAGCCTGAGGGCATCCCCGCCCTCCTGGGGTCCTGCTCTAACTCCCTGCGAGGCCTTTCTCCCCAGGAAGATGGGTGCAGCTCCTGCTTCTCCGGGACGGGGCTCTCCTGTCCTGGGGACACTCGCCCCGGCCTCAGCCCGGCTCCTCGCGGGGCCCCTCCCCCTTGGAGGCCTTTTATTTCTTTATTTCTTTTTTCCCGTCTTCCTACCTTGATAGAAGTGCGAACTCTTCTCACTGTAGCGTTTCAGCTGTTGTCTCTTTAAATATCAGGCTGAATTCGTAGATTTTCAGGATGATTTGAAGGTTTTCTAGGTAATTTGGTGGGGACTAGTGATTTGGAGACCCTACTCTTCCGCCATCTTGCCCCTCCTAACTCCATGTAAATTTTTTAAAACAAACTGGGAGTAGTTAAGTCTAAATATTATGGCTAGATAATTTCTAGCTAATGAACCAAGCAGTAACAATTGAAAATGGCTATCAGTGCGGCTACTGTATTATTCTCTTGTATTTTTAGTTTCATTATCAATATAACAATGAATCATATTCAGTTAATCATTTTACCTTTTTAATGTAAGTAGTATACTGCATTTTAAAAAATGATTTTATTTTTATCCTCTGCCCTTATGTGTGACTTCAGTTAACAAATGCTTACCTAATATTTGCAGTGGAGGAATAACAGGGACAATTATTTGTAGTCAGTCAATCACAACTTGTAGGTTGTGATCAGTATTTTTTTTTAAGATTTTATTTATTTATTCACGAGAGACACAAAGAGAAAGAGAGAGAGGCAGAGATAACAGGTGGAGGGGAAAAGCAGGCTCCCTGCAGGAAGCCGGATGTGGGACTCGATCCTGCGTCTCCAGGATCACACCCCGGCTGCAGGCGGCGCTGAACCACTGCGCCACCGGGGCTGCCCTTCTGATCAGTATTATAAGGAACAATCAACATTTCTGAAATGTATTTTCACAACAGAAACTCAATAAGAGAAAAAAAATAACCACACAGGCTTGCCAATACTGCAAGATTTTTGCTAACTCAAAAGAATACTGTTCACCAGGAGGCAGTTAAAGAAAACAAACAAACAAAAACATTATCTGGGAGGATACCCCAGATACTTCCTCCTCATTTAACTGATGTCAGTAATAAAAATATCTGCTAAATCTGGGTGATTGCTCAGATTAAATGATATACAGGTAAAATGCTTAGCTAGGCTCTTGCCATAAACAAGTGCTCAGTAAATGTGAATTATTATTACTACTACAGTAAGTGTATTCAGAGGAGCTAGCACACTGTTTAGTTATACTGTAGCGAAGTATACAGTTAAGACCTTTTTTGCAAATCAAACAACCAGATATTCATCTAAGAGCAGTGTTTTTTACTTAATGAATCTTACCTTGTACTTCCTTAAGTGTGTGTTTGTCAGACTCTAGTATACTTCTAAGATGTTTTAGGAAAATCAGGGCCAAACTAGAATTTCCAGAAATATATAAAGGCACAATTGTTCTACCATATTGATCCAAATTCATTTCTCTGGCCTTTTCATTAATATTATATGAAAGCTTATCAGCTTCTGAGAGAAAAATAAAGGAACCTAGAAGTGCCAGCATCTGTAGCAAAATCAGTTTCCAATTCCTCCAACTGAACATTGCCCTCTTTATGAACATGGCCCAGAACTGCTGGTGGTAGAGGGAATACTAAAAAAGGAAGAAAGAAACAATATTATCATATTCATGGACCTAAACAGATCATTCATGATGAAATTCATTAAGATGAATGAACACTCTGGAATTTTATGGGAGAAGACACATAACATTTATCTAAATAAATACTGAGAATAGAATCTAAGCACAGTATAATACTACATGAGAGTATGACCAGTCTTTTCTTTATAAGGCAAGAGTCAACAGACTATGACATGTTTTTGTAAAAAATTAGGTCCAAATTTTCCTGGAACACAGCTATATCCATTAATTTCTGTATTGTCTATGGTTGCTTTTGTGCTACAAGGACAGGTAGAGCAATTCCAAGAGAGACCTTGTGGCCAACTTCACCTTACATATCTATTATCATTCCTTTATATAAGTTTGCTGATCTCTATTGTATTTAATAATACAGTGTTCAAGGTCGGGCTTTTCATATAATACACTTAAAATCTCAATAAGATGATTTTCTCCAGTCAAGAAAATCAGGCTTCTATATAGGAGGAAGAAATAATTAGGAGGAGAAGGAAAGAATTGCTAGGCATCTCAGAGGGACTTCATATGGTGAGGACTGCACTGATTAGGGAAAGATCTCTTATGTAGTATCAATTCCTATCTCAAAAACTTACAATACTGGGCATGTTTGATTGTTAAAAATCATGCTCTTTTCGATTCACTCCAGCTTTAGTGAAAGAAAGAAAACTCAAATTTCTGGATTAGCAATTTGAAAAATAAAAAAGAATTCTAAGAGAAAAAAGACTGAGGAATAGCAATGGTGAGAATGACAGCTGAGATTTTTTACCTAGACCTCATTTCTTCTGCATTGGGAAATTAATTAGGTTGTGGTAGAAACTGCTCCCTTTCTGGTAGGGTGCAGTGGTTATTTGTATACTTATTTTATAAGTATAAAAGAAAATGTACCTCTTGTGCCCTCGTCAAATAAATATACATCAATCAGGTTTCTTAGCAAAGGTGCTTACCCCAGTATTAAACATAATAGCAGGGTTTTCATTCATGGAGGAATAATCTGCTCTCTTATTGTTTGACATATTCCTATTCTGGTTCTTAATTGAGACTTCACTCATCACAGAGAGAGGTAGAGTTTGGGTAGCTTGGATATCTGTTTGTGAATCTTCCATATTACTGACTCTACATAAAAAAAAAATGGTGCAAAGCATTTAATTTAACTCTACCCCATAATATCTTTTTTTGGAGAATGTAAGTTACAACATTCAACTCAGAAGGCTCCTTGATTTGCTTACTGACTTGGCAGAGGCATTATATGGAGGCAACAGGGTAACTCTGGTAGAGGAGTGGTTCCCAAACACCACTTACAGGACTGCTGACAAAATTAGGGCAAGGTATTGAATGTTTCATTAGTTGAACTCATTCAAATTAAAGATTAATGTCTAATTCATACTTTGAATAAGTCAAATATCTGTTCTTTTTTAAAATGAGTTTTTTTCAGTGTTGTTATTGTAAAAAAAAAAAAAATCCTATCAGTTCCCTCCTCTCCACATTGCTTAAATTTCTAATGTGTGACTGAGTTTGGTGGGTTTATAAAAGGGACCAAGATGTGGTTCTTCCTCCCCAATGGCTTTTATTTTAACTTGCTCACCTAAAAAAGACTTCTTCCATGGTAGTAACAGAGGCACCAAAGCTAGCAATGCCTAACTCATACCGTCTCTTTTCCAGATCAGTAAACAGAGCTTCAAAGCTAGAATTAGAATAAAATAAGAAGGGTGAAGGGAAAGGAGAAGGGGAAGAGTAAATGTTAGTATCAAATTAGAAGATTTTCATTTTTATATATTTTTGTTCTGAACTGATTTCCCCTCAGCAGTGGGGAAATGTAGCTCATTCTTCACTTCAATACTTATAATAGAAACTAGTAAACTGCTGTGGCATATGTGGCCCACTCCACTTAATTTCTGAAAATACATAATGTTGGTCTTCTAATAAACTACAGAGACTCTATATATGCTAAAAACTCTAGCTAGCTCACGTAAATTAACTTGTCAACTACATACACATGCTATGGTTATTATTCAGTAAGTTTTTATTTATTTTTTATTTATTTATTTTTATCTTTGATAGTCAAAGAGAGAGAGAGAGAGAGAGAGGCAGAGACACAGGCAGAGGGAGAAGCAGGCTCCATGCACCGGGAGCCCAACGTGGGATTCGATCCGGGTCTCCAGGATCGCGCCCTGGGTCAAAGGCAGGCACCAAACCGCTGCACCACCCAGGGATCCCCTCAGTAAGTTTTTAAGTAAAAACTTATTCAAAAATAAAAAATAAAAAAATAAAAACTTATTCAAATTAATAGGGGGGAAAAAAGCCACTCACATAGACAGTGAAGTAATTGCAGTAGGAATGGGAGATATACAGAGAACCAAGTGATTTAATAGTCAAGAAAAGCCATAGAAATTGAGCCAGATGCAATGTAGAGACATTGAGACTTTTAAAGAATTGTTTTCCTGGTAAGATTTTACAGTACTTCATATTTAAAAGATGATCTTTTCCAAAACCTCCTGGTTTCAAAACCATCAAATATGTTCTCAATGAGGAACATATAAACTGTGCACATTTAGTGACGGAGGAACTCAAAATTCCCTCTAGGGAAGATCTATCAAAATTTTCTCCGTATTCAAACTTAAACTGTTTTCCATTCAATTCGATCTAGTTTTGCACATTGGTTACAAACCTACACTATTAATTATATAGAACAAGTAGAATCTACCCACATGACAGCCCTTAACATGTTTCAACTCCATTTCCTCTGGTGCTTCTTTATTCCCAATGCTTGGCTTTCCAACTAGGATTTATACATTTTCTTCTTTTTCTTTAATTTTAGTTAAGAAATTAATATGTGTGCATCATATAAAACTTAGACATGAATGTCTAAAAATATAAACATCGTAATATCGTGCCCCATAGATGCCCACTGTAAATACACTAATATGGTGGCATATTTATTTATTTTTGTTTCCTTTGGTTTTATTAAACATGACAAAATTAAACTGTATGATGATTTAAAATGCACAAATATAGCACTAAGTGGAGATAAATATCCATTAACAACTTAATGAATAAATTCCAGTATATTATGAAAGAATAAGATCTAAGTAAAGTGTAGATTTCTCTTCAGTTATCTTAAAAATTAGAAGTCCTAAAAGTCCTACCATACTACCATCTTTAGTTGACTAAAGATGCACGTAAGTAAAGAAAATAAGATTCAGAACATTATTATGATAGGATTTCATTTTTATAAAACTAATTATTATTATTGTATCCATGTTAATATATGTATGTGATGTGCAATATATTGTACTCATGTCAGTATAATGCATGTAATAATCTTGAGAAATACACACAGAAATTTTCCCAGTGATTATTCCTATAGGGAATGATTATGGGAGACTTTCACTTTCTAATTCATATGCTTCAGAACTAAATAAGTTTCTTGATTTTGTCATCATGCAATCACATGTTGATTAACACACTCTAGGCTCCTTAGTGATATTCAGGAAAGAACAAAAATAGTAATAAATAAAAGATTATTGTATGAGCCAATCATAATATGAAAAACATATTTTTCTTCTTTTTTTTTTTTTTAATTTTTATTTACTTATGATAGGCACACAGTGAGAGAGAGAGGCAGAGACACAGGCAGAGGGAGAAGCAGGCTCCATGCACCGGGAGCCCGACGTGGGATTCGATCCTGAATCTTCAGGATCGCGCCCTGGGCCAAAGGCAGGCGCCAAACCGCTGCGCCACCCAGGGATCCCGAAAAACATATTTTTCTAATTACATGTTTTATTATATGGAATACAAAAAAGTATATATTTAACAAATATAAATATCACATACATTATATATATTCTATATATTATAGTAGAGAGGAACACAAAAAATATTAAAAAGAAAAAATTGAACACCTTGAGTACAGTTGTTTTTCCCATGTTTTGTATTATATATAATATATAATACATATAAGTATATATTTAATAGATATATAGATATTATAAAGACAATATATAGTCTACTTAAGAGAATACAGAAAAAATGTGACCAGCTAGAGTATACCACTGTTAACATTTGATGTACTTACTGCTATCCATTACAAAATTTTTATCATTATATATACTTTTAATAAAGAGGTTTTTTTTTAACTGAGGCATAACAAAGGATACTTACTTGTAAATGAATTTTCACAAATGTACATACCTGGATAACCATCCAGATAAGATAGAGAACATATCCAGAATCCCACAAGGGGATTCTAACAGATCCTTTCTTAGTCAATAACTTCCTCCTCTGTGCCTGCATAGGCATGTGCATGCACACACATACACGTATGCATCTTATGGTGATTTTATTTATTTATTTATTTATTTATTTATTTATTTATTTATTTATTTATTTATTTATTTATGGAGTTCAATTTGCCAACATATAGCATATCACCCAGTGCTCATCCCATCTTTATTATTTTAAAAGAGTTTACTTTTAAGTAACTCTACACCTAATGTGGTGCTCGAACTAACAACCCCGAGATCAAGAATTACATGCTCCACCAACTGAGCCAGCCAGGCCTTCCTCTTATAGAGATAATTTTAATTTTAGAATTCTATAACTAAATTTTTTTCTTTTTTTCTCTTTAAAATTTTATTTATTTATGTAAGAGAGACACACAGAGGGAGAGGCAAAGACAGGCAGAGGGAGAAGCAGGTTCCATGCAGGGAGCCTGATGTGGGACTCAATCCCAGAACTCCAGGATCACTCCCTGAGCTGGAGGCAGAAGCTCAACCGCTGAGCCACCCAAATATCCCTAAAAAATTTTTTTTCTTTTCTTGAACTTCATATGAATTGAATTCTACTTCCTGGGTAAAAAGTACTTCCTGGGTAGTTTTTTTACCCAATGTTTCAATGTCTGACATTCATTCATGTTATATATACCACTACTTTATTCTTTTTTGTTGCTATATATTCTTCTATTTTCCTGTTGGTGGCTTTGGTTTGGAGCTATTATGAATAGTGTCTACAAATACAAACACTCTTTCACATCTCTTCTGATGGATACATATTTTCAAGGTATATACTAGGAATAATTGCTGGGTCATAGGATAATCACATATTTAGCTTAGTAAAAATGGCCACTCATTTTCCAAAGCAGTTTTACCATTTTATGCTTCTACCAGCAATGAGTCCATTTACCATGTTCATATGCTATAGTCTATCTGTGCAGTTTTAGACATTTTTGTGGGTGTGTAGTCGTAATGTACTGATTAGTCTCTTTATTTTTTGCAGTTTTCCTCAGAATTCTGGGAAGAATTCTTGGCATAGTGTTCTCTTTCAGTACTTCCCTTTTCTTCCATAATTATTAGTCATATTTTTATTAGCTAATCAGGAATTTCACATCATTTATCTCATTTTCCCTCTTCCAAACTGGTCTAGATTCAATGTCCTCTTTAATTTGATTGAGGCTATATAAAACACAATTTCTAAAGTTTCCCATTTTTGGAAATTATATGTTGGCCTGTGCCTAAATCTACCAAGATCCTTCCTTCTTTCCTGCCATGAAGTTCACCATGATGTGGTAATTTCCCATAAAATATCTTTCTTTTCCTTCAACCAACATTTTCTTAATTATCAGAAATTAGATTTAGTGTTAGTTTTTTAATTTCCACCATCTAAGAGGTAATTGTCGGCAACAAACCTTGAGACCAATCAGGAGATCTGCTTTGAGGCAAATGAAATATTTGTTGCATGTCTATACTTGAATTACTCTCTTTACTATGTTTTGCTTAAACTTTGTACCAGGAATAACACATTTCCTCCTTTTAACTTGTAGGAGTTAACAAAATGTTTTATCTTCATTGTCACCCACCGGTTTCTCTTTATATTTATAGCCTCTAATTCTTGAATTTTTAAGCATATAAATATTCCCTGATATGTAGCACTATTCTGATACCTCTCTTATGTCTCTGTTCCTTTGGAAGGCTGCATATCATTCCACTACCACATTATTCTAAACTTAAGCTTCATTCCAAAAGTCTCAGCATTGTTTTATAGCAAGTAACAATACTGTTTTAAAATTTAAATTGAACACCAATAAAAAATAAATTAAAAAAAATAAAATAAATAAACTAAAAAAAAAAAATATTCTCTCTCCCTGGGGCATCTGGGTGGCTTAGTGGTTGAGCAACTGCCTCTGGCTCAGGTCATGATCCCAGGGTCCTGGGATAGAGTCTTACATCAATCTCCCTGTGGAGAACCTGCTTCTCCCTTTGCCTGTATCTCTACCTCTCTCTGTGTGTCTCTCATGAATAATAAAATCTTAAAAAAAAAAAAAAACAATACTTCCCTTGTGAGATACATTCAATGAATCAGAATACAGGTATATGCAATTACAATTCTTCTTTTCTTCCTCATTATTTATTCAGATTCATAAAAAAATCCATACTAGAACAATTATTTTGCGAAGTCAGTGTTCAGGAGATCCCTGGGTGGCTCAATGCCTGCCATTGGCTCAGGGCGTGACCTGGAGTCCTGGGATCGAGTTCCTCATCGGGCTCCCTGCATGGAGCCTGCTTCTCCCTCTGCCTGTGTGTGTGTCTCTGCCTCTCTCTCTCTCTCTGTGTCTCTCATGAATAAATAAATAAATAAATAAAATCTTTTAAAAAAAAGTCAGTGTTCAATTACCATTAGCTATGAAAATCTTAGCTGCAATGAAGATCACTAAGAATTCAACCATCATTTCATTTTTTCATATTATATTCTAAAAAAAAAAAGATCCATAGGTATCTTTCTCTTAAAGAGAAAGTATCTCTGCTTTTTTTCCCCATTTTTAGTTTAAAGATTTTTTTTTTATGATATACATATATATATATATATAGAGAGAGAGAGAGAGAGAGAGAGACACAGGCAGAGGGAGAAGCAAGCCCCATGCCGGAGCCCCGCGTGGGACTCGACCCGGGGATCCGGGACCCCAGGATCGCGCCCTGGGCCAAAGGCAGGCGCCAAACCGCTGAGCCACCCAGGGATTCCCCCATTTTCAGTTTAAAATATCTCTCTAATAGGGATGCCTGGGTGGCTCAGTTAAGCGTCCTACTAAACCGCTGAGCCACCCAGGGATTCCCCCATTTTTAGTTTAAAATATCTCTCTAATAGGGATGCCTGGGTGGCTCAGTTAAGCGTCCTACTCTTGATCTCAACTTAGGTTTTGATTTCAAGGTCGTGAGTTCAAACCCCTGTTGGGCTCCATGCTGGGTGTGAAGTCTACTGTAAAAAAAAAAAAAAAAAAAAGAAAGAAAGAAAGAAAGAAAGAAAAGCCCTCCCTGATAGAAAAACACATTCTTTCCTAATTTTATGACTTTCAAGTGAGTCCATAATTCTATGGCTCAGCAATCTACAATTAGTTGTTCACCTCTTGGATCTTCTTCCCTTTTCTGTTCTCTAAGTCCAAATGCCTAATAAGAATATATGATAAATATCTTCTGCTTCCAAATATAAAGATATGATAAAATATGAAGAAGGTACTATAACTGTGAATATGAAGATCTGATAAAAGATATCATTTGCTTAAGAATACTTTCAATTCCTGTTTTAGACATTCTTTGAGAATGTCATTAGTATCCATATGAATGAGGATAGGCAGCGAGTGTGATAAGTTTAAGCAAGTGCTTTACTTTTTTGTCTCCTTCAGAGAAACTCTGCAGCTTCACATGTATCACAATTATCATAATGGGCAAAAGCACTCATCTGGTTCCCAACTTTTCTGAATGAGTCAACTACCATGTATCTCTGAGGATACATATATAGAATTTTATTTCTAATTCTCTATGATATTTAATTCTCTCATTCCAGGTTATGGCTAGAATCTTGGTTCCATTCTGCTGCCTGATCACACTATTCCATGTTGCTGCTTCTCAAGAACTTTTAGAATTACTAAATAAACAATGTTGACATGATGCAGTTCCTTTTCCTTCTTTTCTCTTTTTTGACATATTTCTCTTTTTCCTAGAAAAGGGAGCATTTAAGTTCTTCACATTTTTATGGAATATAACAACTGGCTTGACTTTTGGAAATACTACAGCAACTATTCATTTGTATAATACAAGAAGATAAAAATATCATACTCTGAATGTCACTGATAAGTATACTTAGTTTCCATTTTCCTTTATCAGGATAGTTATCTCAGGTAGAATTATTATTCTTTGTGACTACCTCTGATGAAAAACTTGGCTGGCAAGTGCAGTCAAACTGCCTATTTACTCTTAGTTCCTGTCACCTTGGCTTCAAGAGCCACCACTAAAATCATTTTCATCTCATTATATTTCCATTCACTCCACTCACCAATTTTGACTCTACCAAAACATACCATTAGTTATAACCAATTAAGACCAGGAAGCTATAGCCAAATGTAGCATCCTTCTTTTCAGTGCAAGTGACAGTAAAGATGGGAGTTTTGGCTTATTAAATAAACTCTATTTGCCAAGCTTGAAGAAACCAGGAAAAGCAATAATGATTACTGGTTATCTAAACATCAATCATTTTGTATTCTCTGGACTCATACCTGTGCGTGTACTCTTTGGGTAGAATAAAAGATACTTCATTACTAACATTCTTCTCCAAAGTGGCTGTTGGTATATAATATTGAAGCAATTTGAAGATTTCTTCAACATTACAGTGAGCTTCCTTCACCATAACAATGTGGTATCCCACACCTGAGAAAATCCATTTAGAAAAACAAATAAAACCAATTTTGTATTTCCAATATTCTTGTGAGACAATTCATGGCTTTCCATAGTTTGGGTGATCTAGAAAAAGATAAGGCATGTTAATCATAAAAGTCTAAGATGTCTAATAAATTCCTCTTTTGTAATTTCATTAATTTTCTTAGGCACTGATAGAACAGAGATGGGGAAAAAAAGCTCTGTTAAATAGAGATCTATATAATTTACCTGACAGAGAATTTAGAATAATATCATAAAGATGTTCACCAGGGTCAGGATACCAATGCAGCAACAAAGTGAGAATTTCAACAAAGAAACGGGAAGCTTAAGAAGTATCAAAAATAAGTCACAGAGCTGAAAATACAGTAACTAAATTGAAAAATTCATTAGAGGAGTTCAGAAGTGGACTGCATAAAGTAGACAAAAGGATAGGTGATCTCAAAGTCAAGTAATTGGAAATTATTCACTCAGAGAAACAAAAAGAAAAAAGAATGAAAAAGTGTAAATAAAGCCCAAGAGACTTATGGGACATCACTAAGTAGAATAATATATACAGTATGGGAGTCCCATTAGGGGGCAGCGGGGGAGGGGGAAGAGAGAGAGAGAGAGAGAGAGAGAGAGAGAGAGAGAGAGAGAGAGAGAAGGAATAGGAGGAGGAACTAGAGGTTTATTTAAACAAATAATGGCTGAAAATTTCCCAACCAAGGAAAGGAAATGGGTATTCAGAGTTACAAATGCAAAGGATTTATACAAGATCAATCCAAAGATACCTACAATAAGACACATTATAATCAAATGGTAAAAAGTCAAAGACAAAGAGAAGATTTTGAAAGCAGCAAGAGAAAAACAAGTTGTCACATACAAGGTAATTCTCATTAGACCATTAGTTGATTTTTCAGCAGAAATCTTGAAGCCTAGAAGAGAATGCTGAGATACATTCCAAGTGCTGAAAGAAAATTACCAACTAGGAATACTCTATTTGGCAAAACTGTCCTTCAAAAATGAAGGAGAAAGACTTTCTTAGACAAACAAAAGCTGAGAGAATTCATTACTTAGATTTGCATTATAAGAAATGCCAAAGGGAGTTCTTCAAATTGAAAAGGATGGCTAAAAAAAAAAAGAAAGGATGCTAACCAGTAATACAAAATCATATGAAAGTATAAATCTCATAGATAAGGGTAAATAGACAAATATAGAATAATGTATATTGCAATGATGGTGGATAAGTTACTTTTAATTCTATAAAAGTTAAAAGATAGAAGTATTAAAAACTGTAACTAAATGTGTTATATTGTTACTAAAAAGTATAACTAAAAATGAGACATACAGGGATCCCTGGGTGGCGCGGCGGTTTGGCGCCTGCCTTTGGCCCAGGGCGCGATCCTGGAGACCCAGGATCGAATCCCACATCGGGCTCCCGGTGCATGGAGCCTGCTTCTCCCTCTGCCTGTGTCTCTGTCTCATTCTCTCTCTATGACTATCATAAATAAAAATTAAAAAAAAAATGAGACATACAATACATAATACAGATATGAAGTAAAGATGTTTATATTATATAAATATGATATCACTAACTAAAGTGTTATGGAGGAAGTAAAGAAAATAGCTTTTTTAAAAAAATATTTTATTTATTTATTCATAGAGACAGAGAGAGAGAGAGGCAGAGACACAGGCAGAGGGAGAAGCAGGCTCCATGCAGAGAGCCCGTCGCGGGATTCAAACCAGGGTCTCCAGGATCACGCCCTGGGCCGCAGGCCACGCTAAACCGCTGCGCCACCGGGGCTGCCCGAAAATAGCTTTTTAAAAATTTTTTTGAAAACAGCTTTTTATATGCAATAGAGATTATCAGCTTATAATATACTGTTATATGTGTTCCATGATAATACAAATATGTCTAGAAATTACACAAAAGAAAAAATTGAAGCATATCAATACAAAAAATCAGTAAAAAGGAAATAAAAACAGCAAGAGAGGAGAAGAGGGACACAAGAACTACAAAACAAACAGAACACAATTAACAAAAGTAGGTATTTCCTTATCAAACTACTCTATGTTAAATATAAACAGATTTAATTCTCCAATCAAAAGAACAACTGAAGGTATATTTTTTTAAATGTTAAGACCCACTCCTATAAGAAAATACCAGGTAAAAGCTTCTTGACACTGGTATTAGCAATGATGTTTTTTGGATATGAAACCAAAAGGACATGAAAGGAAATTAAAAAAAATAGACAAGGGTGACTACAAAACTAAAAAGATTCTGGGGACATGTGGGTGGCTCAGACAGCCAAATGTCTGACTCTTGGTTTTGGCTCAGGTCAGGATTTCATGGTCATGGGATTCAGCCCTAAGTAAGGCTCCACTCTCAGTGGAGAGTCCGCTTGAAGATTCTCTCCCTCTACACGCCCATCCACTTTCTCTCTCTGTCTCCCAATCTCTAAAATAAATTAGTAAATCTTAAAACAAATTTAAAAATTCTGAATGGCAAAAAAAACAATCAACAAAATGGAAAGGCAACCTAGAGAATAAAAGAAAATGTTTGTAAACCAAAAATTCCTAGGAGAAAACAAAGGAAGCAATCTCTTTGACATTGACTGTAGAAGCCTTCTTCTATATAGGTCTCCCCTGGCAAGGAAAACAAAGCAAAATTAAACTATTGAGACTACATCAAAATAGCTTTTGCACAATGAAGGAAATCATCAGCAAAACAAAAAGCACACTGAATGGGAAAAGATATTTGCAAATTATATCCAATAAGGCATTAATATCCACAACATACAAAAATATTATACAACTCAATACAAAAACCCAAATAATCAAATTAAAAAACAGGCAGAAGATATGAGATGGCCAAAGGTATCTCCAAAGAAGACATACAGATGGATGTTTATATGAACATATGAAAAGATGTTCAACATCATTCATCATCAGGGAAATACAAATCAGAACCACAAGAAGATATCTCTCACACCTGTCAAAATGGCTAAAACCAGTAATACAAGAAACAACAGGTGATAGTGAAGATATGAAGAAAAAAGAACCCCCTTGCACTGTTGGTGGAAATGGAAACTGGTGTAGCCACTGTGGAAAACAGTGAGGAGGTTCCTCAAAAAATTAAAAATTGAACTACTATATGATCCAGTAATTTCACTATCAGGTATTTACTCAAAGAACACAAACACATCAATTCAAAAAGATATATGCATCCCATGTCTATTGCAGCATTATTTACTACAGCTAAGCTATGGAAGCAACCCAAGTGTCTACCCATTGATGAACAAATAAAGAAGATGTGGTTAATATATACAGTGGGATATTACTTAGCCATCAAAAATGAAATTTTGCCATTTGTGACAACATGGATAGACCTAGAGGGTGTCACGCTAAGTGAAATAAATCAAAGACAAATACCAAAGAATTTCACTTACATGTAGAATATAAAGAACAAACAAATAGACAAAACAGACTCAAATATATGAGAAATAAACTATCAGTCACCAAAAATAGAAGGGGTTGGAGGTCGGGGAAATTGGTGAAGGGGATTAAGAGGGATGAACTTCTGGTTACAAAATAAATAGGGAATACAGTCAATAATATTGTAATAACTTTGTATGATTACAGATGGTAACTAGACTAATCATAGGGATCATTTTGTAATGTATAAAATACCAAATTACTATGATATACACATGAAAATAATAGGACACTGTATGTCAATTATACTTCCATATTAAAAATAAATAAATAAACTATGACCATTACTTCAAAGAGCTCATATTTGAGCTCCAAAAAAAAAAAAAAAAAAAAAAGACAGAGGAAATCATAGAAATTTTGGGGAGACAAACAAAAACTTATGGAAATTATATTAGAATATTACTAAGACATCAATATCCATGAAGATTATGTTTGAAGAATATTAAGATATCAATATCCAAAAAATAATCAAAGGGATAGAGACCATATATTCTTTTCAGGAAAACTGAAGAGCCACAGCAGCGCAGGGATCCCTTGACCATGATAGCTATGCGATCACCCAGGATGTCAGCTTCATCCATATAATGGGTGGTCAATAAGATGGTACGATTCTCTTTATACTGCTGAAGGACTTCCCAGGTGGCCCTCCTTGAGGCTGGGTCCATGCCAGATGTTGGCTCATCAAGTATCACCACCTAAAGACCAGAGGAACAATTCCGTAACTATTAAACATTATGTACTAGTGTCCCTAAGGTCTTACCACTTATGGGGCTTACTCTGATTTTGCTTTTTCAGTCACTTTTTCAATTAAGCTAAGATAATAAATTTAGACTAAAACTGAAAATAATTCCAAACCTGTGACATATTTACTATAAGCATTTGGTAATGTGAATTCCATATGGGATTTCACTTGTAAGGTTCCTTTTACAGTGTTAGACCCGTATCAGCTCTCAAGTTTCTGTTGGCTGATTTAGTGGGGGTTTTTTTGTTTGTTTTTTTACCTTGGAGCCCCCTATAAGTGCTATGATCATGGAGAGTCTGCGCTTCATGCCTCCACTCAGTGAATGTGAAAATGCATTATGCTTATCTAGAAGGTTAAAAGCAGCCAGCATATGATCAGTTTCCATAAGACGTGTCTTTTGAGGTATTCCTTTTACCTGGAAAGAGAAGCCAGAGCTTATGTGGTGCTTCCCGCTTTATCCTTAGAAACACTTTATACAAGTAATCTATCTGAAGTACATCAATAGAGTGGGAAAAAGGAACATATCTTTTTTGGCTTACCACACAATAGAAGTAAAGATGTTCTGACACAGTCAAATAATCAAACAACAAGTTTTGTTGGGGACACACGCCCAAGCTTTTCCTGATATGGACCATCTGCTGTGAGATGTTATATCCATTAATATAGGCCTCTCCACTGGTAGCAGGATAGAGACCTAGGGATTAAGCAGAAGACATAATAATACCTTAGCTTTCATGAGGGAACATGACAATAAACTGCTCACTAAAACCTTAAATTTGAAATCTATGAGGATTGTTCATTAGAATTAGCAATATCTCTCAGAAGAAAATTCCAAAAACTATCAATTTTTTAAAACTATCTAATTTTTTTTTCTGAGTGAAATAAGTCAATCAGAGAAGGACAAACATTATATGGTCTCATTCATTTGGGGAATATAAATAATAGTGAAAGGGAATAGAAGGGAAGGGAGAAGAAACGGGTAGGAAATATCAGAAAGGGAGACAGAACATGAAGACTCCTAACTCTGGGAAATGAACTAGGGGTGGTGGAAGGGGAGGAGGGTGGGGGGTGGGGGTGAATGGGTGACGGGCACTGAGGGGGGCACTTGATGTGATGAGCACTGGGTGTTATTTCTGTATGTTGGCAAATTGAACACCAATAAAAAATAAATTTATTATTAAAAAAATTAAACTATCAATTGTTATATTGGAGGTGATGAGATTAAAAATACTTAATTTTTAAGTTTTTGATTAACTCATGTTCTAATATTCAGTGAGTATGAATGGGTACAAATAACTCAGGTATCTAAACACTAAAGAGTTTATTATATTAGAACTTAACAGCATTGCATCAACTATTTGACAACACTTATTAATTATGTTATGATTGTACACTTCACTAGATTATGCTAAATTCTTTTAAAACTTGAAAACCCAGATAATAAAACTGTTATCCATGAAGAATTTAAATTCTAGTCAGGGGAGTTAACACACTGTAACAATAGTTTCAAAATATTGATATAGTTTTTATCCACAGCTCTCATAATCATTGGTTAAGTTTAAAGAAGAAAATATCACTTTAAATCCAGGAACTCATAAATCCTACTTTATACTTACTGTGGTAAGCATTTATATTGTACAGAATTGTGAAATCACTATGAAGTTAATATAATATTGTATGAAACTAACATGGTATGTCAACTATACTTCATTATTTTTAAAAAAGAAAACATGACCAAGAGGATAAATGTGTTTAGAGATATCCATCCAACATGATGTCCCAAATTATCTCTGTTGTGCTACGGTCTCCTCCATCATCATATTTGTTCCAGACATTTTCATTTTTAACAATGTAATCTAGTTTTAGATGCATTGAAATGCGATTGTTTAGCTGATCATCCCCATCCACTACTTCCATAGAGGACTTTTCATTTCTCATTTTAGTGATTTGAATCTTCTGGTTTTTTTTTTTTTTTTTTTTCTTGGTCAGTACAGCTAAAAGTTTGTCACTTTTATTGATCTTTTCAAAGAACTAACCTTTGGTTTCATTAATTCCCTTATTTCCTTCTTTCTTCTTGCTTTGGATTTAGCTGGCTATTATTTTTTAAATATCTTAAGGTGGGCAGATTATTAGAGGACTTTTTAATGTAGGAGATTATAGCTATAAATTTCCCTCTAAGCACTGGTTTAGCTGCATCTTATTAGTTTTGTGCATTATGTCATTTTTATTCATGTCAAAATATTTCCTAATTTTCTTTGTGATTTCTTCTTTCACCATTGGGATTTAGAAGTATGTGGTTTAATTTCCACAAGTATATGAATTTCTGAAGTTTCTTCCTGTTGCAAATTTATAATTTCACTCCACTGTAATTAGAAACTACACTTTGTGTGATTTCAATCTTTTAAATTCATTCAGGTTTTTTTTTCTTTTTTTGTGGCCTAATGTAGTCTATCCTAGAGAATATTCTACATTGGTAGAGAAGAACATATTTTGCTGTTGTTGGATGAGATGTGTATAGATACTTATGAGATCTATTTTGTAATATTTTTCAAGTCATCTATTTACCTGTTAATATTCTGCCTCCTTGCTCTATCTTTCATTGAAAGTGGGATACTGAAATCTACAATTATTACTTTTCCACTTGTCTATTTCTGCCTTCAATTCTGACAGTTTTTGCTCCACGTATTTGGGAACTTTGTTGTTAGGTGCATATATATTTATAATTGTTACAACTTCATGGTAAATTGACCCCTTTATCATTATAAAATATATTCTTTATTTCTAGCAACACTTTGTTTTGAAGTCTATTTCGTCTGATATTTGCATAGCTACTGGAGTTTTACTTTGGTTACATTTTGTGTATTTTTTCCATCCTTTCACTTTCAAAATATTCACATCTTTGAATATAAAACATATCTTCCCTAACTCTAGGAAACAAACAAGGGGTAGTGAAAGGGTGGTGGGTGGGGGGTTGGGGTGACTAGGTGATGGGCACTGAGGGGGGCACTTGACAGGATGACCACTGGGTGTTATGCTATATGTTGGCAAATTGAACTCCAGTAAAAAAAATTTTTTAAAAACATATCTTCTGTACACAGCATAGAGTTGGATTTTTTTTTTTAAAGATTTTATTTATTCATGAGAGAGAGAGGGGGGTGGAGCAGAGACACAGGCAGAGGGAGAAGCAGGCTCCATGCAGGGAGCCCGACGTGGGACTCCATCCCGGGACTCCAGGATCAGGCCCTGGGCCGAACTTTGCGCTAAGCCACTGAGCCACCCGGGCTGCCCTGGATCTTATTTTTTTATACATCTGACAATCTGCCTTTTATATGGATAGTTTAATTCACTAACAATATTATTATTATTATGGGTGCATATATGTCGGCCATTTTGCTTTTTTTGTTTTCAATGCCTCATGTCATTTTTATTACTCTATTTCTTTTTTATTGCTTTCTTTCACAATGATTATTTTCTAACTTAACATTTAAATTCCTTTAATGATTTTTCACTGTATATATATTTTTAGTTATTCTCTTAGTGGGTGCTCTGAGGCTTACTACTATACAATTTACCAGAATCAACTTCAGATTTATACTAAATTCTAGAAAACTGATATAATTTTGTTCTGTCTTCTCTATTTTTGTGCTAGTATTGTTATACACATTTCATTTACATGTGTTACCACAATAGTACATTGTCATAATTAATACTTATAGAATTTTATGCGTATTACAGAAGTGGAGAAAGGAGAGCAAGCATGTATTTACAGTTTGTTAAATTTACTTATAATTTAGAATTTTTGGTTTTCTTCAGTTTGTTAAATTTACTTATAATTTAGAATTTTTGGTTTTCTTCATTTGTTCCTATGGATTTATGTTTCCACCTTGCATTATTTCCTTACTCTATTACAACTTTGTTCCCATCCCCCTCTTTTATGCTATTATTGTCAAATTTATTATTTTTCTGTATTGCAGGCCCAACATCACAATTATCTAAATATATTTTTAAAGATTTTATTTATTTATTCATGAGAGAAATGGGGAGGAGGGGGAGAGCACAGGCAGAGGGACAAGCAGGCTCCATGCAGAGAACTCGATGTGGGACTTGATCCTGGGACTCCAGGATCACACCCTGGGCCAAAGGCAGGCGCTAAACTGCTGAGCCACCCAGGTGTCCCTATCTAAATATTTTTTATAAAATTTCTTTTGAAATTAGTTAAAAGGAAAAGTAGTATGTATTAATACTATCTTTTATAATTATATAATTAACTTTATTGATGTCATCTTTGTTATTTATGTGTGTGTGTGTGTGTGTGTGTGTGTGTGTGTATGTGCCTGTGTTCAGATTTCTATCTCAGCTTCCTTGCTTTTTAGCCCAAAGGGTTTTTAAAGGCAGGTCTGTTAGGAATGAATTCTGTCAGTTTTGTTTATCTGGGAATGTGTGATTTCATGTTAATTTCTGATACTTAGAGATGAGATTTTCAGCTGATAATTTCTTCTTTCAGCTCTTGGCTTAAAAAACTTTTTTTTGTAACTGTAAGTTTGTACCTCTTAATCCTCATCACTGATTTTGCCTATCCCCCCACCTACCTTCTCTCTGGCAACCATCACTTTGTTTTCTGTATTTAGAGTATTTCCTTGTTGTTTCTTGCGAGTCTACATATGAATGAAATTATGAAGTATTTGCCTTTCTCTGTCTGACTTATTTCACTTGGCACCATACCCTCTAGTTACATTCATGTTGTCACAAATGACAAGATCTCATTCTTTTTCATGGCTAAGTAATGATTATATATATATATATATACACACATACACATACACACACCACACGCATATATATACATATGCATATATATCACATACATAAAAATATACAACATACATATATACACACTACATCTTCCTATACACACATATATATATATACAACATCTTCCTGTGGTATCTATATTTGCCATATATATTATATATAATGTAAATATATCATATACATACCACACAGACACACACACACACACATACATATATATATGTACTTATATCACATCTTCCTTATCTATTCATGTATCGATGGACACTTGAGTTGCTTCTATTTCTTTGTTGTAAATACTGCTGCAATAAATGTAGAGGTACTTGTTATCTTTTTGAATTACTGTTTTCATCTTTGGGTAAAAATCCCTTAGTGAAATTACTGGATCATATGGTTATTTCTGTTTTTAATTTTTTCCTTAATATTTTCCTTAAAGGAAAATCCATACTATTTTCCACAGTGGCTGCACCAATTTACATTCCCACCAACAGTGCATGAAGGTTCCCTTTCCTCCACATTATTTCCAACACTTACTATTTCTTGTCCTTTTGACACTATCCTGACTGGTGTGAAGTGATACCTAATTGGAGTTTTGATTTGCATTTACCTGATGAGGACTGATGTACATCATTTTCTGTGTCTACTGGCTATCTCTATGTCTTTGGAAAAATGTATATTCAGGTCCTCTGCCCATTTTTTAATCAGACTGTTTCCTTTTTTTTTGGTGTTGAGTTGTATGAGTTCTTTATATATTCTGGATATTAACCCCTTATTGGATATATCATTTGCAAATATATTCTCCCATTTCTCCCATTCAGGCTGTCTTCCTTTCATGTTTTGCTGATTTTTTTAGGGATATATATATATATATATATATATATATCAATTTTTTCTCTTTATGCTTTGCACATTAGTAGTTTTTGATATATGGTGAACATTAAGTTTATAAGTAGCTTCTTCTGCATATAGCAATCTATATTAAATTGATAATTTTCAAATTTGAACCCATTCTTTTTTCCACCCCTCCCCATGTTTTAGGTATACGTTGTTATTTTTTTTATTTTTTATTTTATTTTATTTTTTTTGTTATTTTTTAAAAAATATTTTATCTATTTATTCATGAGAGACACACAGAGAGAGGCAGAGACACAGGCAGAGGGAGAAGCAGGCTCCCTGCAGGGAGCTCTATGTGGGACTCGATCCTGGGTCTCCAGGATCAGGCCCTGGGCTAAAATAAACGGCTCTGCCACCCGGGCTGCCCTGTTGTTATTTTTTATATTGTTTTATTTGTGAGTTCCTTGACTGATTTTTTTTATAGAAATATTCATTTTTACTGATTTTGTGTTTCCTACCTTTATATTGTCATTATTGGTCTTTCTTTTCCACTCAAAGAGTCCTCTTTTATATTTCTTGCAAGGCTGGTTTAGTGGTCATGAACTCCTTTAGTTTCTGTTTCTGTGGGAATCTCTTTATCCCTCCTTCTATTCTGAATGATAACCTTCCTGGAGAGAAGTATTCTATCTTGGCTGCAGATTTTTCTGTCAGCAATTTTAATATATTATGCCACTCCCTCCTTGTTTGCAAACTTTCTTCTGAAAAATCTCCTGCTAGTCTTCTGGGTTTTCTTTTGCAAGTTACAGTTTCCTTTTGTCTTGCTGCTTTTAAATTTTTTCTTCATCACTATATTTTGCCTATTTAATTACAATATGTCTTACTGTGGATCTGCTTTTGTTGATTTTGATGGGGGTTCTCTGTGCCTCTTGGATCTGGATATTTGTTTCCTTCCCCAGACAGGGATGTTTTTAGCTATTATTTCTTCAAATAAATTATCTGTCTCCTTCTCTTGTTCTTCTGGGACTCCTATAACACGAATGTTATTACATTTGATGGAGTCAGAATTCACTAAGTCTATTCTCATTTTGCAGAATTTTTTTGTTCTCTCTTCTGTTTAGCTTGATTACTTCCACTACTTTGCCTTCTAGGTCACTAATTCATTCCTCTACTTCTCCCACCTGCAATTTATTCCAACAAGCATGTTTCTCATCTATGTTTATTGAGCACTTTATCTCTGTTATGTTGTTCCTTATTTCTGTGTTAAAGGGTCTTGCTCATGTCTTCCACTCATTTTTCAGTTCCAGTGAGTATCCTTATGATCATCGCTTTAAATTCTCTATCAGGCACATTACTCGTATCTGTTTCACTTAGATCTCTGACTGTGGCCTTGTCCCGTTTTTACATTTGGAATAAATTTCTCTGTCTCTTCATTTTGTTTGCCTCTCTATGTCTGTTTCTGTGTTTTAGGAAAGTCAGCTATGTCTTCTGATCTTGAAAGTAGTGACTTTATGAAGAGGTCCTGAAGTGCCTTGCAGTGCAGCACCCCTGTTCATCAGAGCTTGGCACTTTAAAAGAGTACTGTTTATGTCTTGCTGTTGTGCCTGAGCCACTTTCCTTTCAGTGAAGTTGTCTGCAGTGTGCCCTCTGATGCCTAGGATCTAGGCAGGCCAGCTCTGAAGGGGTGTAGCTGCCAGGGAACTTGGGAATGAGGTGACAATGTTAGCAAATTTGCACTGGGCCACTAGCCTTATGCTGGATCCCCTTAAGTCCTGCAGTGGCTGGGGGCAAGAGACTGGGCTTGGCACACAAGGATGTCTGGGTGTAACAAAGCAAATTGCAGGGCACACAATAGCAGGACAGGGTGCATATGTGACTTTACCAAAATTTGTCCTGAGCCCAGGACTGAAGCTAGCAGGTTTAAAGTGGACAAGATCTTAGGAGAACTCAGGGCATTGCACAACTACTAGGTTAGGTAGTAAGTGTATGTGCAGTCCAGCTGCCTCAAATGGCCCTATGTTTATGTTGGGGCCAGGGGATTCGGGGGTGGGAGCGAGGAAGGGAGAAAGGGTGCCTGCCAGCTCTTTCAGTTTTGGAGAGGTCCTCCAACACGTTCTGAAATCAGTATGAACAGATTTGTCTCCCATTTGCTCCTAGCACTTTATAAACTGCTCTTTTTATGTTGCCTCTCTGTGCAGGCTGCTGTCTTTAAGGGCAGTGACCCAGCTATCACTGGCCCTCTCTGCTTGCCTTGTATTGAATCAGCTGACTTTTAAAGCTCCAGGCTCCAAGTTCTACTGGTTTTACAAATTCAAAGAATTATGCTTCTCTGGTTTTCAAAGCCAAAAGTTATGGGGATTAGTCTTCTCCATGTGAGCTCTCTGGTGCAAAGATCCATTTCTCTGCCCTATCCATGGACAACTCCCTCTCTCCTGCAGGCAGCCTCCCTCTACCTTTCTGATCTTCCTAATCTTTCAGATGCAGTTTCTTGTCTATATTTAGTTGTGGAATTTGTTCTGCCAGTCTTTGGATCACTCTCCAATTTATTTACTTGGATGTGGATGATACCTAGTTACAAACGTGGCATGGGGTGAGCTCAGGGTCTTCCTACTCTGCTGTCTTCCCAAACTCCCCTGCATATTAATTTTGTATTCTGTAATTTAATAGAATTCATTTATTCTAATAGTTTTTTGGTGGTGTCTCTAGAGTTTTCTATATATATTATTTACAAATACTGATAGTTTTAAGTCTTCCTTACCAATTTAAATGCCTTTTATTTCTTTTTCTTGTCTAACTGCTGTGGCTAGGACCTTCTTCTATTATGTTGAATAAAAGTGGTGCCTGGGTGGCTCAGTTGGTAAGGTGTGGTTACTGAGCCCTCAGCTCAGGTTGTGATCCCAGGGTCCTGGAGTTGAGCCTCACACCCTGCTTCTCCCCCTTCCTCTGCCTGCCACTCCCCATGCCTGTCCTCTCTCTCTCTCTCTCTCTCTCAAATAAACAAACATAAACAAAATTTAAAAAAAGTGGTGAGACTAGACATCCTTTTTTTTTTCCTGATCTTAGAAGATTTCAGCTTTCTGCCATTATGATGTTAACTGTAGGTTTGTCATATATGACATTAATCATAATGAAAAATGTTCCCTCCAAACACACTTTGTTGAGAGTTTTTAATCAAGAATGGATGTTGTGTTTTGTCAAATGCTTTACTCTGCATCTACTAAGATGAATGTATGGTTTTTATCCTGCCTCTTGCTACTGTAATGTAGCATGCTGATTGATTTGCCAATATTGAATCACTCTTGCATCTGTGGCATAAATCCAACATGATCATTATGAATCCTTTTTTAAAGATTTTATTTATTTATGAGAGAGACAGAGAGAGAGAGAGAGAGACTGGCAGACACAGGAAGAGGGAGAAGCAGGCTCCATGCAGGGAGCCCAATGTGGGACTTGATCCTGAGACTCCAGGATCACCCCCTGAGCCGAAGGCAGACGCTCAACCATTGAGCTACCCAGGCATCTCCATAATGAATCCTTTTAATGTATTGTTGAATTTGGTTTGCTAACATTTTGTTGAGGAGAATTACATATATTATCATCAGAAACATTGGCCTGTAGTTTTATTTTTGTATTTTGATTTGGTATCAGAGTAATAGCTGGCCTTCTAGAATGAATTTGGAAGTTTTCCTTTCTCTTCTATTTTTTGGAATGCTTCGAGAAGAATAAACATTAACTTCTCTTTAAAGGTTTGATAAAATTCACCTGTGAGGACATCTGTTCCTGGGCTTTGGTCACTGGGAGCTTTTTCATTGCTGATTAAATTTTATTAGTAGTAACTGATCATTTCAAATTTTCAACACTTTATTAAATATAATCCCATTGCCTTCTGGCCTCCATTATTTCTAATGAGAAGTCAGCTTTTGGACCTACCGGGGTGTAACTGAATGTGACAAATTATTTTTGGCTTCCTGATTTCAATATTTTCTCCTTAATAATTTTTTACTATAGTATTTCTCAGTGATGATATTTTCACATTTATTGTATTTGAGGTCTGTGGAGCTTCTCAAATGTGTAGATTACTGTTTTCAGCCTTTATTTTGTAGAATACTTTTTTGGCTTTGTTCTCTTTCTCCTCTCCTACATCCTTATTACATATATACTGCTGCATTTAAAGTTATCAAAAATTCCTATGGAACTGTTAATTTTCTTTAATTCTTTTTCCTTTGTTTTATTCACATTTTATAATCTCTATCAATCTATCTTCAGGTTCCCTGGTGTTCTCTTGTGACAATTCACAAAAATCTACTGCTAAGCCCCTTTAATGAATTTTTCACTTTGGTTATTATATTTTCCAACTCCATAATTCCCACTTGTTCTTCTTTTTATAATATATATCTTTTTATTGATATTTTCTATCGATATTGTTTTCATACATTCCATTATTTCTTTAATCATGGTTTCCTTTAGTTCTTTCGAGCATATTCATAGTGGTTGCTTTGTAAAATCTTTTTAAAACCTGTTATCTGGTATCTCTCACATGAAATTATTTTCAATTTGAAAAGAAAGTAGATTACTGAACAATTTTATGTATCACTGAACTAAGTTGTAATTATCAAAAGAATACACAAAAGTCCTGTAGGCTTGATCTACAGTATCTATGTGAGGAAACTTTGAACAGATATATACTCTTACCTGAGAGAATAGATAGAGTAGTGGATTTCCCTGCCCCATTGTGTCCTAGAAGAACAGTGATCTGCCCCATATATAAATTCAAAGACAAGTCTTTTAAAGCTATCTTGGTAGTATTTTGTACTTGGAATTCCTGTTGAGGAAAACACACAAATATTGATTTTATCTATCAGTATCACTTTGGAAGAACAAGCACTCATATCAACTATCTATATAAGAAACCATACCATACCAAAAAATAAATAAATAAAAATATAAAAGTAAAAAAAAAAAAAAAAAAAAAAAAAAAAGGAAAAGAAACCATACCATATAATCAATCCCATGAGGAAAAATATTCAAATTTAAGAAGGATGAAAATGTGACTAGAAAAAATATTTGAAGGCAGAACATGAGTTGTAAAATTTCACAGTAAATCTATAAACATTCCCTCAGTAATAAGTACTTATGCTTTGATTCAATTAATATCTTAATGCCATAATCTTCTTCCATCCATGGATTTGTCCTGGTTTGGAGAACTGCTAATAGAAAACTTGGATAGAATGTAGATGTTTTATAGGTATCTCAAATCTCTTATGTATAGTTTAGCAGTGCTTCTGCTTAAGATGCAAAAATATGGAGGGGCACCCGGGTGACTCAGTTAGTTAAATATCCAACTCTTGGTTTACCGTCTCTTAGTCATGAGATCAAGTCCTGTGTTGACCTTTGCTTCAGATTCTCTCTCCCTCTCCTTCCTGCTCACATACTATCTCTCTCAGCTACATACATACATACAAAAATATCTTTTTAAAAAGATGCAAAAAGGGGTGCCTGGGTAGCTCAGTTGGTTAAGCATCTGCCTGTGACTCAGGTCGTGGATCCTGGGGTCCTGGGACTGAGCCCCACTTTGGGCTTTTGCTTAGTGTGGAGCCCGCTTCTCATTCTCCCTCTGACCTTCCTGCTGCTTGTGCTCTCTCTCTGTCAAATAAATAGTCTTTTAAAAAGATACAAAATTATGGAAAGAACATCATTCTCACTCTAGAAAACAAGAAACTTTCTTAAATACTCTAAAAATCATAAATTTTCTTGAACTCATCAGGGAAGTGATATTTCTAGGCAATTAGCCTTAAATTTAAGAAAAGATAGATGACTTCAAGGAGAGATGATATATAAGCATTTGCTTATCTGGAAGAGACACAGGCACTATGTAATTAGTAAAATGGCTTGGGTAAAATTTTTAATGAAAATGAAGTAAAAATACTTTAAGAAACACAGTATCCAAATAAAAAACTTGAGATTAAAGCCCATTTCATTTATTTTCAAACAGATATTCCTTTCAAAATAATCTGTTGATGGTGAATAAAGCAAAACATCTTGTGTAACAAAAAAAGCTATTTCTCTTTTACCCTAAATGGCAATAAATGTTTTCTCCCTAGGTTTTTTCCTTATCCTCTCTTCTCCCTAGACCAAAGCGCCAGGCTCATGAACTGCTTAAGTAGAGACTGCACAGAGGATGAAGACAAAATACAGTTCAGTAATTCTAAGGCCTCAGGTGATCCCATGAAAAGCTGTTAGGCAAGAAAGGCTATTTAAAGGCTATTGAAATCTCTACTTAGATGAATGTCTAAAGTTTTATGTCTAAAAAGAAACTTTCACTTTAAAACCAACTAACCAAGCAAATCTCAAATTCTCCCTCAGTATCTTCAATATCCATAAATTGCTCCACCAACCATCCATTGCTCAAGGCACGAAACCAACTACATTAGCTTCCTCCTTTTCCTTCAATTTTACACCCAACCAGAGAGCAAATCTTTTCAGCTTTAACCCCAGATATATTCTGAATCTCTATACCTCTATCTCCACAAGACTAGTCCATGCTGCCATCACATCTTACCCAAGCTATTACAAAAGCCTCCAATTTGTCTTCTTTCTTCCACTCATAATCCTCACAGTAGCCAAAGTATTCTCATAGAAAAATAAATCAGATCATGTCTCTCTACTTAATAAAGGTCAGTATCAGTCAATGTACATTTGGGCTCTTTTCATAATTTGGCTGTAAACATTGGGGTGCATGTATCCCTTCAAGTTAGTATTTTTGTATTCTTTGGGTAAATACCTAATTATGCAATTGGTAGATCATAGGGTAGTTCTATTTTTAACTTTCAAAGAAATCTCTATACTGTTTTCCAGCATGGTCACACTCATTCACATTCCCACCAACAGTGTAAGAGTGTTCCTCTTTCTCCACATCCTCACTAACACCTGTTGTTTCCTGTGTTAATTTTAGCCATTCTGACTGGTGTGAGGCAATGACGTGGATGGAGCTAGAGTTTTATGCTAAGTGAAGTGAGTCAGTCAGAGAAAGACAACTACCATATGATTTTGCTGATAAGTGGAATTTAAGAAACAAATGAATACGGGGGGGAGGCAGGATAAAAGAGGCAAACCAAGAAACAAACTCAACTATAGAGTAAAACATGGTCACAGGAGGGGAGGTGGGTAGGAGGATGGGTTAAATGAGTGATGGGTATTAAGGAGGGCATTTGTTCTGATGAACACTGGGTGTTGTATGTTCAGTGATGAATCATTAAATTCTATACCTGAAACTAATAATACACTGTATGTTAACTAACTGGAATTTAAATAAAAATCTGGGGGGGAAAGAATAAAGGCCTATAATTATTGCCCAATATTGTCTGTTGGTCTCTTAGCATAAAAGGTTTAAAGTCCCTTGGCAGTAAGCAGTTCATAGTTCAAAGGAACTCTTGGTGTACCTTCCTCTTAGGGATCAGAGGCCATGGCTGCAATGACAGAAAGTGCCAACTGCTCAAGTGGATCACTAGAATACTAGTAACTAAGACCACTCCTGCTTGTACCCCTTGGTTTCCAACCATGTCTCTACCTCTTGGGGACACAGTACCACATAATGTCCTTTCTTTTATTGCGATACTCCATCTGAAGGATGGTGACTCATTTCCACAGATTACCATCTTTATGCCTCAAATATGCCCTCAGCAGGCTATTTCATCACTCCCTTCAGATGGGAGTTTCTGGATGTACATTATAGACCAGTGTAGCTCACTGTTGTGAGCTCACTGCAGTATCTCCTTTGCTGGAAAGTGGAATTCTTTGTGATGTGACAGTAGGTGAAATCCCATACTGGTGAACCAAACAATCAATAAGCTCTGGGATGGTTATCTTGATTGAGGCTCTACAGGCAAAAATGTGTCTAGAGTAAATGCTGATTCCTGTAAGATGAAATGAAGACACTTTCAATGTGAAAGAGGTCCTACGTACTTATCTAGACATCAAGTAGATGTCTCATCTCCTTGTGGATGGTCCTCAGAACTAAGCTTTGTTGAGGAGATGCTAGAAATGTGGCAATAAGAATAGTAAGATTTACTTAGGGACTGAGAGCCAGTATTTCAGTTTTTCTTCTACTCCTGCCACTACAGATTTCTATTCCTATGATCACTGATGGCAGAGGCTGGCTAGTGTTACCTGAGTAAATTTGTCTACATGGTTATTTAATACCTCTTCTGTGATAGTTGGTCTTTGGTGGATGTTAACATGCATTACAGAGGTCTTCCCACTTTGTTTTCATTCCTATAGTTCCACTCATGTATCTCTACTCTAGAATTTCTTGTCCCTAATCTTCCAGTCTTTCTCACTGTATGCCCCTAATTTGCCAGATCATTCACCACTGCCTAGTTCAGTGTTTTGGGGCCAATCCTGTGACATAAAGTGGAGGACCAGGTGAACAGTTTGAAGTTCTGTCCTTTAGGAAGATTTCTTCTCCTTTTGTCTTTCAAGTTTATTCCTTTTTGGGGCTCCAGTGCAGCTGCTAATCATTTGTGACCTTTACTCATGTACCAAGTTGAGCTACCCGTGAAGCAAACTAGGAACTCCCTTTGTGTGAGTTGGTTAATATAAGACCTCAGTACAACCACGTGTGTGAGCTGAGGGAAAAGTACTGAAGCAATAGTCGTGGATGACATGAAGATTTAGATTCCCTGCTCACAAAGCTTGCTGATATCCACTAATTTTGCTCATGTTCAATCTTTGATATACCGCTTTCATCTTAGGATGGGTAACTGCTGGTCTTGCCTGTCTTTACTGATATGGTGGTTCAGCTTATGATGGAACCCAGCTCATGATGGCCATTTCTGGACACAGTGACTTGGTATTCCATGATCAGGTGCTTCATCTCTACCAAGGCCCAACAGCATACAAGAACTGTTTTTGACATGAGAGACACCTAACTCTGGGAAATGAACAAGGGGTAGTGAAAGGGGAGGTGGGCGGGGGGTTGGGTGACTGGGTGATGGGCACTGAGGGGGTACTTGGCGGGATGAGCACTGGATGTTATGCTATATGTTGGCAAATTGAACTCCAATAAAAAATACTTTAAAAATTAAAGAAAAAGGAAAACAGCAATGATTTTCCTCAGAATCATACTTCTCATCACAAGAGGTCTTTAATCTCTACATCCTGTTTTCCCAGTGATGCTTTTTGGGGACCTAGGCTGCATGTGATTGTTAAAATGAGTGACACCAAGAGAGAGGTTTCTAGGGATCTAGGAACAGCTGCCCCATGGATTCAATGGGAGACCATGCAGCCGTGGGCTGAACCTTAAGAGGGAAAAGACGCAGGGTGGGCAAAGAATGCCAAAGAGAGCAAGCAGGCCGCATGAGGGTAGAGGATGACCAATTCCAAGGTTTTAAGGTCAGGACAAGAGTACAGCATCCTCACTCAGGCCAGCCATGGTGGTCTGTACAATAATACAGGCACATGTCTGAGATAGGGTGGGTTCTGTTGAGTCTAATAAACCAAATATCCTGAAAAAAAAAAAGAACTGTTTTTGAAAAATATAATTCTCTGCTTCAATTGCTGATGGCATGGCCTTGATCCATAACCTTAGATATCTGCATTGTTATTCTTCCACTGAGGTTTACCATAAAATCTACATGATATACTTTCTCAGTATGATGCCCACAAATACCATAAAGTCTGTTGGGTTGGGATGAACAACAGCAAGAGTGCTACTACTACAGCCTTGATCTGCTGCAGTATCCTTTCCTGCTCCAAACTCCACTCAAAGTTGGCAGCTTTTTGTGCCACTTGGTATGGGGTAAAAACAGTATTCTCAGGTATAGAGTACATTGGTTTCAAAACCTGAAGTGGCCAGCAGGCACTATCTTCCTTTTGGTAGGAGGTATAAAATACATAAAATTATCCTTCAGAAAGAATTACTGGCAGATAGCAGATCACTAACTCCTAAAAATTTTACCAATGTAGTAAGTCCCTGAACCTTTATAGGCTTTATCTGTCTCTTCCTTAGAATACATATCTAACCAAGGCCTCCAACATACTTGTTATTTCTTGCTTATCTGATCTGCTCACCAATATAGGGGGCCAGACTGATGCTCTGCAAAATATATAGCTAATACAGGTCCCTTCAGATTCTATTAGGACAGAGAGCTGAGGAGCCTATAACCCTGGACAAATAAATATATACTGTGGTTGTCCATTCAAATAAATACAAAAAAAATCTCAGATCCCCATTGATATAGGAAAAATGAATTTGCCAAATCAGTAGCCCTATACCATGTTCTCAGGCTGTGTTAATTTACCACAAGTGAATTACCACATATTATACGAAAGCTGCAAATAGGTGAAGTATTTGTTTGAATATGTGGTAGATCCACTGTCACTCTACAGGTTTGCAAGGACCAGAGTGGAGAGTTAAATGGGATTAAGGGGAACTACTACTCATGCTGCTTTCATCTCTGCCACTTTCCCATAAATGTGATATTGCCTTTGATTTACCACCTTGGCCAGTGGGGGTATACAGTTTCAAAGGATTCCACCTGGCTTTTCCAGTAGGACAGCTTATCCCCAGAGGCCAAGGAGTCAACATAAGGGGTTATACCAACTATTGGGTATGTCATTTCTAATTATTTGTATGGCAACTACAGAAATGTCCACTAGGTGGTAATGTAGTTCCAGTGTACCTACTTGAAGTCATCAGAAGCTAAGATTACCTTTATTACCTAGCTTGAACATAGCCTTGCTCTAACAATAGGATCATGAAGATACTTTGGATCTCCAAGTATGGTTACCTGAATAAATTGCAGGACTTGGGTAATCATTATCACAAACATTTACTGCAGTGCTGCTGAGCACTTCTACCTAGCCAATCTAGACCCTCCTTCAAGTCAATGAGTGAATTCTGAAAAACTGGAAACTGTAAAGGAGACCTTGAATTTATATAGATCAGGTGCTGTCTTAGCTCCTGATGATTCAACTTTTACTTCTTCTGGTAGTGTTGGTTGGTCAATATCCTCACTGGCTATACTCCTATCTTACCTCAAGAGAGCTATTTCTGCTAACCATCATTTGTGGGCCAGGTGTTCCAGACTGCCACACTATACTTGACATAGTGTATTATTAGAAAAATTGTTCCTGCCTGTGTCACCACCAATCCTCTATTTGGTTGGACTCACATTACTTCCACTGCTACAAGTGAGTTCATTTCTGTTAAGGTATCTCTTACTGCCAGCCCTTATCAGTGATGCTGGTATTCCTCTCACTAGTATATTCCTTATTGCTTTGACCAGGCCTACTGCAAAACCATGTTCATGTAATAGATTAGTTGGATGTGACTGGTTAAGTGTCTTCTGAGGCTGCAATCAAGTGACAACCTGGGCTAAAGTCATCTGAAGACTTGACCAAGATCAGGGTATACATTTCCAAGTAGACATACTCAAGTTCATTCTGATTGTTTAGGGAAGACTCAGTTCTTGTCCATATGAGCAGCTTGAATGACATGGTGCTATCTTCAGAGCAAGTAATTCACAGTCAAGGCAAAAGCCATAATGACTTCTATGATCCAGTCCTGGAAGACCTGTACTTCTCTTGCACAGCATTATACAGGTTACAAGGTAGGCATATTTACTGCAGAAGGGGACTGCACAAAAATGTGAGTATCGGTGAGGATCCCTGGGACCATCATGAAGGCTGCCAACAACCATAGTCTGCCCTCTGTCTCCAATGATTCATTTTGTACTCACATAAAAAGACCTTCCTCTGCTCTCAGTGCTATAAAAGTCTCAACTTTTATAGCATCATCTCAAAGTCCAGGGTCTAGTCATCTAAATCAGGTCCAGGTGTCTATGAGCCTCCTGTCATCTAGTTTCTGGAGATTACCTCTTGGAGTACAATTACCCTAGAACTGAAGATCTGTGATCCAAAGAGACTTGAAATCTACCATTTTCCACTCTCCCCACAAACCCAACACAAAGTACTGGGATATGCATAACTTAACCACTACACATACTCTCCGTCTCACTCTAAGTAGAAGACAAGAAACATAAAGCAGTCAAATGAAATTCTGAAATCTACTATTTGACATTGTTGGTAGTTCTTTGATAAGGACTGAAGACCAGATAATGATTCTCCAAGGTTCTTGGCTCCACTTTCTATTCTCTTGACTCTGACTTCTCAATCATCCTTCCTTTGCCATGAAAAGCATCCTATGGCTGCAGCTGAGTTTTTCCTAGCCTGCTTTCTGTTTGTAGAAGTTTGGCAGTTCAAAGTCCTCTATTCATTTTTTACTATTTCAAATCTTTTAAATAGAAGCTAGGGGTATTTCCTGTAGCACAAATTTATTTAAATTTTGTTCACTAAAGCCACAAAAGCCACTTCTACACATAGATTTGAGACAACCCTTCTTTACCTTTGGCTTCTGTTGAGGCTCTTGACAATTAATGCTTTGTTACTGTTCCTACTGTTTGATTGTATAGTACCCTGAGGTACCACCCTTGGATATTTCTCCATCTAAAACAAGAGTTTTACTCAATATTTTTAGTTTTGATTAGAGTTGACACAAAACTTTACATTAGCCTCAGGTATACATACAACTTAGTAATTTGACAAGTTAACACATTATGCTGTGTTTACCACAAGTACAGCTACCATCTGTTTCATTATATCATTATTACAAAATCATTGGCTATATTCTTTATGCTCTGCTTTTTATTCCCCTGACATACCCATGCCATAACTGAAGGCCTGTATCTTCCTCTCCTCTTCAACCATTTTCCCCAAACTTCCATCATCCTACCCTTTAGAACCACCATTTCTCTGTATTGATAGTTCTGGTTCTGCTTTTAGTTTGTTCATTATTTAGCCTTGATTTATGAGTGGAATCACATGATATTTGTCTTTCTCCATCTGACTTATTCCATGTAGTATAATACACTCTAGGTCCATCCATGTTGCGTCAAATGGCACAATCTCACTCTTTCTTGTGACTGTGTAATATTCTATTATGTATATAGACCACATTTTCCCTTATCCATTCATTGGTTGGTGGGCATTTAGGTTGCTTCCACATTTTGGCTATGGTAAATAATGTTGCAACAAACATTGAGGTATATGCATCTTTTCAAGTTAGCTCATTTTTCCTAGGCAAATACCCAATAGTGGAATTATTAGATCATGTAGTAATTCTACTTTTAATTTTTTGAGGAACCCCCATGCCATTTCCACAGTGGCTGTACCAATTTATATTCCCACATGACGATTCCTTCTTCTGCATATCCCTGCCAACACTTGTTTCTTGTGTTTTTGATTTTACCCATTCTGACAGGTATGAAGTGGTATCTCATTGTGGTTTTGATTTGCATTTCCCTGATTATGAGTGATGCTGAGCATCCCTTCATGTGTCTTTTGGCCATCTTTGGAAAAACGTATATTCAGGTCCTCTGCCCATTTTTAAAATCAGATTGTTTCTTTTCTTTTTTTTTCTTTTTTTTTTGTTGGGCTGTATAAGGTTTTTTTTTTTTTTTTACATATTTTTGATATTAACCCCTTAATAGATATATCATTTGCAAGTATCTTCTTCCATTCAGTAGGCTGTTTTGTTTTGTTGATTTATATACACATCTCCAAAATTAGCTGAATTTGCAGGGAGGTCTCTGGGTTTCCTGAGGCTGAATTTGCAGGGAGGGCTCTGGGTTTCCTAAGGCTTCCTTAAGAGTTCAAACTAAGCTTAGGTAGACCTTTGAGAGGCAATGCCAGCCAATGTACAGTTTACCTGAATACTACATGCCTACTATTGGTGGAGATAAATTAAGAGATTCAAAAGTCCTTCCTTGATGAACTGCTTGACAGAGGAGAGATTGCATAACAGATAAATGCAAAACATTTGTGAACAGAAATTAATGTTCATATACTCAAATTATTCATCTCCAATAGACTCTACTTTTTAAAATGAGAGCATTTGTGGAAGATACCATATAGTTTATAGAAAATCTGAATCTATTCTGGAGGAAGGAGAAAGATGTAACTTCTTATCACATATTGAAAAAATTTAATTTTGATCTTTCTCAAAGGAAGTAAACAGTATGGCCATGACTTTTTATTAGTATGTGATCTTTTTCTTGGCATTTCTGGTAATAATCACTTACAATGAACTATAAACTAAATTTCAGTCCCAACAAGAAAAAAGCAATACCTTGTATAAATGTTTGATTTGGATACCTGCCACCAAATTAGTAGGTTCTGCTTCAAAATACTTGCTTTCATTTGTTTCATAAAATTGCCTTGTTTCCTTTTTTCTCTCTGGTGTTTCCCCAAACCAGTGAGAGCGCTAAAAAAAGGGAGGTAATAAAAGCGAAATCACTGCAATGGTATTGAAAAATGATGCTTTAGAAAATACTCTAGCCTGTTACTTTTTGTCCCAAGATGGATTGCTAAAAATTTCTTGGGATTAAATTTTGGAGCTAATTGGCTTAATTTGAATCCCCAAGGCATAAAAGCAAACTATCCTACTAAAACCAAAACTGAAAAAAAAAATAATAAAAAAAATAAAACCAAAACTGTCCAAGAGAGGGACAAAAGAGAATTGCTCTAAAACGAGGTCCTAGCAAAAAGTATTGTATCATTCTTTGTCATATCTTCTCTTAGCAATATATAAGTCAATGAGAATAAGAGAAAAGACTGAGAAGGGAGGGCAAGTTACACATGATTCTCAAAATGCTATGGCTCTGACTCTAAGACATCAGTGCTAAACAAGGATATAAAGCAGGTGGTGAGTGCCCAGATAGGGGACATAACTAAACCTCTTATTTTTACCACCCAAAGACCCATGCTATATTAATTTTTGTATACCTGAGTTCAATCGCTTCTGAAATATTTGCCTATAAAATGCGACAGATTACTCAGAATTTGTAAAGTTTGGGGCTATAGGCCAGGATCTACAGATTATTTACAGTTATATGTACTGGGTGCTTTAAAGTATATCAGGAAAAGGCCAGTGAATGGCCAGAGTAATTAAAAATGATTCCTTCAGGGCACCCTGCCTTTGGTTTAGGCCATGATTCCAGTGTCCTGGGATCGAGTTTCACATTGGGCTCTCTGTGGGGAGTCTGCTTCTCCCTCTGCCTATGTCTCTGCCTCTCTCTGTGTCTCCCATGAATAAATAAATTAAATCTTTTTACAAAATAAAATGATTCTTTCACTTGATCTATTGATTCAGTTATAGAGAGTGGAAAATCAATTCATGATGGCTTTTATAGAAATTATAATACATATTTATAAGGGCTGTAGCCTCTCTCAGTAACAGAAGTATTAGAACTCACCAGCAAGAAAAAGTTCCATGGCTTGGGTATACCATACTCCCCTGGAAAGACAGCTTCTATATACCAGGCCACAAGGCCATATAAGAAAGCATCAAATAAAAACATCCCCAGCACATGGATAAAGTCAAAGTCCTCCATTTTGGGTGGTGAGATGATGTTACTCCACTTAATTCCAATTTCTAAGAGATAACAGTTGACATTTAATTTAGGTGCCATTTAACACTAAAACAGTTATCCATCTGCATCATAATTAAAGAGTGAAGAAGAAAGGTGTTAATATTTTATAGAGATTCCTATTACAGTCAGTTGCTTTCTTATACCATTAGAATTTAGGACATCTGAGCAAGTAATCATGTAAAATGCTTCCTAGCATGCCACAAAGAATCAGTTATGAGTGAAACAAAACCAAAATACACTAAGTCAGGAATATAAACTTAGAGAAAAATAAGCAAACCTATGGGTTAAGACACTGTCTCCTCTCTGTCCACCCCTCTTCATGCTAAATGTTCACTGAAAATATAATTTTAGAAAACCAAAATCATTGAAATGCAGGGATAAATGCTATCTATCTACAGGAGAGAAGACTAGAAGACTTTTTGCATAGATGGTGCACTGATGAAAAAAGGAAGACAAAAAGTTATTAAAAGCAGACCTGTTTTGCTTCCTCTCCTAGCACTAAACAGCAGCCAGGAACTCCGAATGGAGTAGGGAAAGGCACTAACAGACTTGAGTAAATTTACAGAGAGAATGTGGAAGCATTCATGTACTACAGATGGTGGTAGGAAGTAATATAATTTTTTGAAGCACAGTTTGACAATATTAATCAATTTTAAAACTGTGAATATCTTATGAGAATATGGCCAAATTTACAAAGTAAATACTCACTCTCCATTTCTGCCTTGACTAGGAATTTAGTTCCCAGTGCCATTGCAATATTTGAGCTGAGACAAGAAGCTAGCTTCTGGGTGAATGTCATTTGTCCAAAGTTTGTAGAGATTGTGGCAAATGGAAAGTAGGTAGCAAAATAAATGAAACCTCCAACAGAAACAGCAAAATGTGCTGGAAATAAGAAAGAAAGAAATCATAAGGTCAATTTAAGGAACATGCAAACACCTAAACTACAAATATCTTTGTGTTACTGAAAGAGTGTAATAAAATAAGCACAGTGAGAACAGAAATTGGTTTTATTCACCATTTGCTTACCATTATACAATGTGTGGCACTTAGTAGATGCTCAAAAGCATTTTTTGAATAAACAAAAGGCTGAAATTAAACATCTCAGTAACTAATTTTTCTGGAATTTATCATTCTATAATGTAGTAACCATGAATATTATAACTCTTAGTGGAAATTTTACATATTCATTATCATTCAGCACAAAAAATTACAAATGTAAATACTATTATTGACATAATCAGAAAATATCTAGATTGTATTTCCAGATACTATGAGATTCAGTCTATGTCATGATACTAGGTCACAAACAGAGGAGGTGTGCCCCAGGGAAGGGCATGCCACACACTGTGGGCCGAGCTCCCTAAATGGCTGGAGCATGCCAGGCGGGGCCATGGGAGCACTCCAGGGGCTCAGGCGGCAGCTCCGGGCAGAGGGGGCTGCGCGGCCCCAGGAACGCAATTCCAGCAGCACAGGCCCCACAGCCCAAAGCACCAGGGGACACGGCCCAGGATCCAGTGCTCCCTCCAGGACAGGCAGAGGCTGGGAGGAAACAGGGCAGCAAGGACGCTCCTGCCGCCGGGTGCATATCAGTACCCTCCGCCCCCGGAGCATCCAGGTCCCTGCAGACTGAGAGCCTATGGTAGTGACTGCGGAAGCTGACTCTAGGGCTGGAGAGCTGGCCACCGCCACTGTTGTTGTTCCTCCTGATGTCACCTTGTGCCTGGGACTGAGTAGGCGCCAGGGAGCAGGGGCCTCACAGAATAAACAGCTCCCACTGAACCGTGTGCACCTGACAGGGGCGGGGCAGCTTCCCCAGGTGCACACACCTGATAATCAGCATAGTAGACCCCTCCCCCAGAAGACCTGCTGGAAGGACAGGGGAAGAGCAAGTTCTTAACCAAGCAGCGCTGGAAACCTCCAGGGGAAGTTGAGGGACTTACAGTATACAGAATCAGAGGACACGCCCTCCTTGTTTTTTTGTTTGTTTCCCCCCTTTTTTCCCCTTTTTCCTTCCTTTTTCCAGTACAACTTGTTTTCAGCCACTCTGCATTGAGCAAAATGACTAGAAGGAGAACTCACTACAAAAGAAATAATCAGACACAGTACTCTCTCCCACAGAGTTACAGAATTTGGATTACAATTCGATGTCAGAAAGCCAATCCAGAAGCACAATTATAAAGCTACTGGTGGCTCTGGAAAAAAGCATAAAGGATTCAAGAGACTTTATGACTGCAGAATTTAGATCTAATCAGGCAGAAATTAAAAATCAATTAATGGGATGCAATCCAAACTGGAGCTCCTAACGATGACGGTTAATGAGGTAGAAGAACAAGCGATTGACATAGAAGACAAGTTGATGGCAAAGGGAAAGGAGGAAAAAATGAGCGGGAAATATCAGAAACGGAGACAGAACATGAGAGACTCCTAACTCTGGGAAACGAACTAGGGGTGGTGGAAGGGGAGGACTGGGTGACGGGCACTGAGGGGGGCACTTGATGGGATGAGCACTGGGTGTTATTCTATATGTTGGCAAATTGAACACCAATAAAAAATAAATTTATAAAAAAATTAAAGGCTTAATGTAAAAAAAAAAAAAAACAGACCAAGAACCATATGATCCTCTCAATAGATGCAGAGAAAGCAATTGACAAAATACAGCATCCAATCCTGATCAAAACTCTTCAGAGTGTAGGGTTAGAGAGAACATTCTTCATCATCTAAAAAGCCATCTACAAAAAGCCCACAGCAAATATCATTCTCAGTGGGTAAACACTGAGAGCCTTTCCCCTAAGATCATGAATATGACAGGGATGTCCACTCTCACCACTACTATTCAACATAGTACTAGAAGTCCTAGCTTGAGCAATCAGGCAGCAAAAAAGAAATAAAGGCATTCAAATTGGCAAAGGAGAAGTCAAACTCTCCCTCTTTGCAGATGACATGATACCGTACGTAGAAAACCCAAAAGCCTCCACCCCAAGATTGCTAGAACTCATACAGCAATTGAGCAGTGTGGCAGGATACAAAATCAATGCCCAGAAATCAGTGGCATTTCTATACACTAACAATGAGACTGAAGAAAGAGAAATTAAGGAGTCAATCCCATTTACAATTGCACCCAAAAGCATAAGATACCTAGGAATAAACCTAACCAAAGAGGTAAAGGATCTATACCCTAAAAACTATAGAACACTTCTGAAAGAAATTGAGGAAGACACAAAGAGATGGAAAAATATTCCATGCTTATGGATTGGAAGAATAAATATTGTGAAAATGTCAATGTTACCCAGGGCAATTTACACGTTTAATGCAATCCCTATCAAAATACCATGGACTTTCTTCACAGAGTTGGAACAAATAACCTTAAGATATGTGTGGAATCAGAAAAGACCCCGAATAGCCAGGGGAATATTGATAAAGACAACCATAGCTGGGGGCATCCCAATGCCAGATTTCAAGTTGTACTACAAAGCTGTGATCAAGGCAGTGTGGTACTGGCACAAAACCAGACAGACACATAGATCAATGGAACAGAATAGAGAATCCAGAAGTGGGCCCTCAACTCTATGGTCAACTAATATTCGACAAAGCAGGGAAGACTATCCACTGGAAAAAAGATAGTCTCTTCAATAAATGGTGCTGGGAAAATTGGACAGCCACATGCAGAAGAATGAAACTGGACCATTCTTTTACATCATACACAAAGATAAACTCAAAATGGATGAAAGATCTAAATGTGAGACAAGAATCCATCAAAATCCTAGAGGAGAACACAGGCAACACCCTTTTTGAACTTGGCCACAACAACTCTTGCAAGATACATCCATAAAGGCAAGGGAAACAAAAGCAAAAATGAATTATTGGGACTTCATCAAGATAAAAAGCTTCTGCACAGCAAAAGAGACAGTCAACAAAACTCAAAGACAACCTACAGAATGGGAGAAGATATTTGCAAATGACCTATCAGATAAAGGGCTAGTATGCAAGATCCATAAAGAACTTATTAAACTCAACACCAAAGAAACAAACAATCCAATCATGAAATGGACAAAAGACATGAACAGAAATTTCACAGAGGAAGACATAGACATGGCCAACACGCACATGAGAAAATGCTCTGCATCACTTGCCATCAGGGAAATACAAATCAAAACCACAATGAGATACCACCTCACACCAGTGAGAAAGGGGAAAATTAACAAGACAGGAAACAACAAATGTTGGTGAGGATGTGGATAAAGGGGAACCCTGTTGCACTGTTGGTGGGAATGTGAACTGGTGCAGCCACTCTGGAATACTGTGTGGAGGTTCCTCAAAGAGGAAAAATAGAACTAAAAATAGTTCTAAAAACAGAACTGCCCTACAACCCAGCAATTGCACTGCTGGGGATTTACCCCAAAGATACAGATGCAATGAAATGCCAGGACACCTGCACCCCGATGTTTATAGCAGCAATATCCACAATAGCCAAACTGTGGAAGGAGCCTCGGTGTCCATTGAAAGATGAATGGATAAAGATGTGGTCTATGTATACAATGGAATATTACTCAGACATTAGAAATGACAAATACCTACCATTTGCTTCAACATGGATGGAACTGGAGGGTATTATGCTGAGTGAGTGAAATAAATCGGGGAAGGACAAACATTATATGGTATCATTCATTTGGGGAATATAAAAATTAGTGAAAGGAAATAAAGGGGAAAGGATAGAAATGAGTGAAAATATCAGTGAAGGTGACAAAACATGAGAGACACCTAATTCTGGGAAACGAACAAGGGCTAGTGGAAAGGGAGGTGGGCGGGGGGTTGGCATGACTGGGTGATGGGCACTGAGGGGGGCACTTAGCAGGGTGAGCACTGGGTGTTATGCTATATGTTGGCAAATTGAACTCCAATAAAAAAATTAACCCAAATGGATGAAACACCTAAATGTGAGACAGGAATCCATCAGAGTCCTAGAAGGAAACACAGGCGGCAACATCATTCAGCTCCTTCACAGCAACTTCTTGCTAAATTCGTCTCCAAAGGCAAGGGAAACAAAAGCAAAAGTGAACTACTGGAACTTCATTAGGATAAAAAGCTTTTGCACAGCAAAGGAAACAATCAACAAAATTAAAAGGAAACCTATGGAAGGGGAGAATATATTTGCAAATGAAATATCAGATAAAGGGCCAATATCCAAAATCTATAAAGAACTTCTCAAATCCAAAATCCAAAAAAATCCAGTTTAGAAATAGGCAGACTACATGAAAAGACATTTCTGCAAAGAAGACAATCTCCACTGAGTCACTAATTATCTTTCCAGGAGTTTTACACTCACCTTTATTGAAGAACGTGCTGACCATAAAGCTGAAGAATATTGTGGCGATGGCAAAACATAGTAAAAAGATGAAGATAAGAGATGGATCACTGTACTGGATGATTGGCGCAGGATCTATCTAACAAAACAAACAGGAAGCCAGTTAGCCACACTCTAAATGTCATCACAGCAAAACAAAAGAAGAGAAAGAAAACATCTTTAAATATTTTAATAGTACTAGTGAAACTAATGACAAACCTCAGGGATATGAGTAAACAATTCATTAATTACAAATAGTCCATACATCTAGACTTAAAGTTTATTTTGCTGAAAGACTAAGTAGCCCCTGTGTTTCCAGAGTGGAGTCAACAACAAGCAAGTGTTCACTTCCTGACAACCTTAATCCATTAAGTCCACACCATATATCTGTTTTCCTCTCAAAGTTTAGCTATAGCATACTACAGTGAATTAGACACTTGCCTTGACAAAGAAAATCATGCACATCAAAAGGATGATAACTGAATATAAAGAGAGGAATGTGAAGAAACAGGCAGCCCAGAGCATCCAATTATTTAGTCCTATCATGAGTAGGTACTCCTGTGAGAGAGTTAACACAAACCAAACATCATATAAAACAATATAATTATACAAAATTCATTTACAAAGATTATCTAATTTATTTCCACCACAACCAAAATTGGTTAAATAAGAAATATTATCATGTCTAATTTATAGAGGAGGAGATCAATGACTTGATTAAAATTATTCAGCTAGCATGTGGCAGTCTGTGATGCTTATAAGCCCAGAGATGACTCTCGCCAATAATTTACCTGATACTGTTCAGGCATGAAAAATGCTTAAATAAAACTATAAACTGCTTAGATTAATATCCCCTTTCTATTTATTATGCTTTCTTCAAGAGAGCATTAAAAATGAAAATATATTTTAATTCAATTACAAAAGATAGAAGCAAATACCAAAAATATGATAAAAATAAGGAAGGATATTTAGTTTTAGCAATAATCTTTATGGATTATATTCTTTAAAGAAATATTTGGTATTTCAAATGTTAACAAAAGAGCATTCAAAAAGTTTAGGTAACAATATAATGTAGAAGACCAGTAATAAGATTCAAATGGGTGGCATGAGTCTTCACAGGCTTTTAAAAATATTTCTATTGAGGTGCCTGGGTAGCTTAGTCAATTAAGCATCTGTCTTCAGCTCAGATCACGATCCCAGGGTCCTGGGATGGAGTCCCATGTCGGGCTTTCTGCTCAAAGCAGAGTGTACTTCTCCCTCTTGCTTTCCCTCTGTGCTCTCCCTCTCTCTCTCAAATAAATAAATAAAATCTTAAAAAAAGACATTAAAATATTTCTATTGAATTTTACTGTAACTTTAAGCTCTTTGAGATTAGGGGGCAAAGACTATATCTGCCTATTTGTATCTGCCTCGCCCATACAAAGAGTTTAACAAATGTTTGTTGAATGAATGAATGAATGAATGTTAGGATCTTTAGGACTTGCATAGTTTCCAAAGTTCTTAAAAATGGGCACAGGCCCACTTTATTATGCACAGGGGACAGAAATAGGGATAAATGGGCCCCTTTAAGTTTCCTAGCAATCAATGCTACAACCAGACTTTCTTAGTAAGTCTTATTAACCAATAAAAATGACAAAGTATATTTAACAAAAGAAATGCAAGACTTCTGGGGTGCCTGGGTGGCTCAGTCTGTTTGGTGACCAACTCTTAGTTTCAGCTCAAGTCATGATCTTGGGGTCCTAAGATCAAGCTCTGCATCCAGCTCTCCACTCAACGAGAAGTCTGCTTTAGGATTCTCTCTCTCTCTGCCTCTCCCTCTGCTCTCCCTCACTAAAATAAATAAATCTTTTTTAAAAAGTAGTGCAATACTCCTACACTGAAAACTAAAACACTGTTTTAGTGTTCTTTAGTGAAAGAAATTATAAGAAATATAACTGTAGGAAAGATACCCCATTTACAACCTGTTAATTCAACATACTATTGGAAGTCCTAGCCACAGCAATTGGGCAAGAAAAGAAATAATGGATGCAAGTCAGATTTATTTGCATATGATATGATATTATTCATAGAAAATTATAACAGTTCCAATAAAAAATTCTTAGAACTCATCAACAAATTCAGTAAAGTTGGAAGATACAAAATCAAAATACAAAAATGTATTGAATTTATATTCATTAATAAAGAACTATTAGAAAGAGAAATTTTAAAAAATCTTATTTACAAATGCATCAAAAAATAAGATACTTGGGAGTAAATTTAACCAAGGAAGTGAAAGACCTGTACACTGAAAACTGTAAGATAGATATTGAATAAAGAAATCAAAGACAACATGAATAGATATACACTGTACTTGTGGATTGGAAAAATTAATATTGACAAAATGTCCACACTACCCAAAGCAATAGACAGATTCAATGCAATTCCCATTAAATTCCAATGTTATTTTTCACAGAAATAGAACAAATAGTCCTAAAATTTGTAGGGAACCACAAAGGACCGCAAATAGGCAAAACCATCTTCAGAAAGAAGAAAAAGCTGGAGGAATTCCAATTCCTGATTTCAAACTATATTACAAAGCTATAGTAATCAAAACAGCACAGTACCATCATTAAAACAGACAATAGAGCAATGCAACAGAATAGAGAACACAGAGATAAACTGACACATTTATGGCCAATTCATTTATGACAACTCAAAAATATACAATGGGAAAAGGACAATTTCTTCCATAAATCATGGAAGGAAAAATGGATAGCTGTATATAAAAGAATGAAACCATACACACAAAAAAACACTCAAAATGGATTAAGGACTTTAATTTAAGACCTGAAATAAAACCAGGAGGAAACATAGGTGGTAAATGCTTTCAGATTGGTCTTGGTGATGATTTTATGGATCTAATTTCAAAAGCACAGGAAAAAAAAAAGAAAAAATAAACAAAGGGGATTATATCAAAACAAAAATCTCCAGAGCAAAGGAAACCATCAACACAATAAAAGTCCGAATGGGAGAAAATATTTGCAAATCATATATTTGGTAAGAGGTTAATATCCTACAACTCAATAGCAAATATCAATCTGTTTCAAAAATGGGCAAAGGAACTGAATAGACATTTTTCCAAAGACATGCTGATGGTCATCAGGTACATGAAAAGGGGCCCAACATAAGTTAGAATCAGAGAAATGCAAATCAAAACCACAATGAGATATCATTTCACACCTTTTAGAATGGCTGTTATCAAAAAGACAAGAAATAAAAAAATGTTGGTAAGGATGTGGAGAAAAGGGAACCCTTGTACACTGCTAATGGGAATGTAAATTGTAAATTGGTGCAGCCACTAAGGAAAAAAGTATAGAGGTTCCTCAAATAATTAAAAATTTAAATTACCATACAATCCAGCAATTCCAGTTATGGGTACCTATCTAAAGAGAACAGCATTAATTTGAAATGATATGTGTACCTATATATACACTACAGCATTATTCACAATAGTCAAGACATGGAAGCAACCTAAGTGTCCACTGATGGATGGATAGATAAAGCAGATGTGGCATATATGTATGTATGTGTGTGTACACACACACACACACACACACACACAAAAGAATACTATTCAGCCATAAAAATGTCATTTGCAACATCAGACCTTGAGGGCATTTTGCTAAATAAAATAACTCAGAGAAGGCAATTACTCTATGGTTTCAATTAAACGTGGAATACAAACAAACAAAACCTTCAAGCTCATAGATACAGAGAAGATTGGTGATTGCCAAAGGTGGAAAAGGGGGAATGGGCTAAATGGGTGAAGGGGCCCAAAAGGTACAAACTTTCCATTATAAGATTAAAAAGTCATGGTGACTTAATGGACAGCATAATGACTATAGTTAATAATGCTACACTGCATATCTGAAAGTTGCTTAGAGAGTAGATCTTAAAAGTCCTCATCACAAGAAAAAAAATTATTTTGTAACTATAGTTTGACCGATGTTAACTAGACTTATGGTGATCATTTCACAATGTATACAAATATTGAATCATATTACACACCTGAAACTAATAAATAAAATGTTACATGTCAGTTATACTCCAATAAAAAGTCAATGAAATCACAAGTGAATTATATGAAAATATCAACAAAATTGACAAGTTTTTGGCTAGACTGACTAAAAAAATGAGAGAAGACTCAAATTACTAAAACCAAAACACTACTTCTGGTTTTGCAGAAATAAAAATAATCTATTAAAGCATACTATGAGCAACTGTATGCCAAAAAAATGAGATAGCCTATACAAAATGGACAAATTCCTAGAAACACAGTCTCCCAAGACTGAATCTTGAAGAAAGAAAATCTGAAGAGCTCACTAATCAAAAACTTCCAACAAAGAACATTCCTGGACCAGAAGGCTGTACTGGTGAATTCTATCAAATATTTCAAAGAGGCAGCTGGGTGGTTCAGTCAGTTAAGCATCCAACTCCTGGTTTTGGCTCAGGTCATAATCTTAGGGTTGTGAGATTGAGCTACTAAGTCAGGCTTTACACTGGGCATGTAGCATGCTTAATATTCTCTCTCCCTCCCTTCTACCACTCCCCGCCCCACCCCTCTCTTCTCCCTTTCTTGTGTGCATGTATGTATGCAAAAAATAAAGCAAAATAAAACCCAAATTTTTCAAAAAGAATAAACAATAATCCTTTCTCAAACTCTTCCAAAAACTTGAAGAGGAGGGAACTCATAAGTCCAGGAGTCAGATACACAAGAAAATAAACTACAGACCATTATCCTTTATGAATACTGACTCAAAAATTTTCAACAAAATAGTACCAAACCAAATTCAGCAGCATATTGAAAGAATTATATATCATGATCACATATGACCTATTCTTGGAATGCAAGGAGGGTTTAACATACAAAATTAATCAATATAGTACACCACATTCAGAGAAAACACATGATCATCTCGATTGATGCAGAAATTCAAAACTGATAAAACAGTCAACAAACTAGAAATAGACGGGCATTTCTTCAACTAACAGAGGTCATTTATTATTTATTTATTGAAGATTTTTAATTTATTTATTCATGAGAGACACAGAGACAGAGAGAGAGGCAGAGACACAGGCAAAGGGAGAAGCAGGCCCCATGCAGGGAGCCCGAGGTGGGACTCGATCCCGGGTCTCCAGGATCATGCCCCAGGCCAAAGACGGCACTAAACCACTGAGCCACTAGGGCTGCCCAACAGAGGTCATTTAAAAAAATAACAGTTAACATCATACTCTTTTTACCTAAGATCAAGGGAAAAGCAAGGATGCTAGCTTTTACTGCTTCTATTCAACATAGTATTAGAAATTCTAACCAGAGCAATTAGGAAAAAAATATATTAAAGGCATCCAAATTGGAAAGGAAGAAGTAAAAGTATCTCTGTTTGCAGTATGAGACAATCTTACATGCAAACCAGATTCCATGCCTAAAAATGTCAGTATTAATAAGTGACTCATCAAAGTAGGAGAATACAAAGTCAACACACAAAAATCGGTTGAACTTCTATACCAATGAGCAATCTAAAATGGAAATTAGGAAAACAATTCCATTACAATAGCATCAAAAAGAATAAAATACTTAGGAATAAACTTAGCCGAGGAGGAGAAAGATTTATACAATTAAAACAATGAAGAGTAAAAGATTTCTACATTTTTGAGGCCAATACACTTCCAGAAAATAAGAAAATATTAGAAAATTAGATAAAATTAGGGAAAAAATGGTGAAATAAAGAGCAAACAGAAATTTCATACATTGCTAATGGAAGTGGAAATTGTTAAAACTTTATTGGCAAACTTTGGGACTATAAAGTTAAATATGCATACTCTAACATTCAGGAAAAAATGTATGATATATTAATAGAAGCATTATTTATAATACCCAAACTCCAAACACTAAAGGAGAATAGGTAAATTGTGACAGTTATACTATGGAATCTTAAACTGAGTTATACTTATGTAACTCAATGAATATAAATGAACTACAGGTACAAATTCACCTGAGAGAATGACACAGACACAACATAATACAGCACCATGATTCCATTTATCAAGTACAGGATAGACAGAACTAAGTCATAATATTATAAATCAGGTTAGTGTATACTTTGGGGGAAATGTTTTGAGGGGAACACAACAGACTTCTAGAGTGTTGGCATGGTTTTATTTCTTATGGGGTCATGATAAAATGGGCATACTATATGATAACCCATTCAACTCTACTACAATCGTCTGAATGTCAGTGTCTCCTCAAAATTCCTAAATTGAAAACCTAGTTCCCAATGTGATAGCACTTTGAGGTGGGGCACCTGAGAGATAATTAGGTGATGAGGACTGAGCCCTCATGAATCGGATTAGTGCCCTCATAAAGGAGACCCCAGAGAGCTCGCATTCCTTTTGTCAAATGAGGAGACGGTGATGCAGTGCCATCTATGAATCACAGAGTGGATTCTTCATCAGACATTTTGAATCTGCTGGCACCTTGATCTTAGATTTTCCAGATTCCAGAACTAAAAGAAATAAATTTTTATGGTTTATAAGCCATATATATTTTGATATTTTTGTTGGAGTAGCCTGAATGGATTAAAACACATACACTCATGACTTGTACTCTTTTCTGTGTATATGTAGCTATACTTCAATGAAATTTTTTTGAAAAATGAAATATAAATATTTTAAGTCATAACATGACATTTCTATATCATCTTCTGGGGACTCAAAGGAAGGAAGTGTTAAATTATAATAGAGAATTAAAGAGAGATAATCAATAAGGAGATGGCAGCTATAACACCTGAGACAAGTAAGTTAACTGTGTTTCACCAATCAGAAAACAGAGAGGAAAGCATTACAGTCAGAGGAAACATAAACATAAAGGAAGTTTCAAAAAAGGCCATTCGTTTTGGCTGGGAGGAAAGGTATTATGTTTTCTTGTTCTCAGTGAAAAACAATTCTGGAAGGGACTATAAGAGGTCATTTAAAATTTTTTTTTTCAGCAATCAGAAATTGGTTTAAAAAATCACAATTTTTTTTAGATTCTACATATAAGTGAAATCATATGGTAACTGTCTTTTCTCTGACTTATATCACTGAGCATAATACCCTTTGTGTCTATCCATGCTGTCACAAATGGAAAGATCTCACTTTTTTATGGCTGAGTAATATTCCATTGTATCTATATACAGCATCTTCTTTATTCATTCTTCTATAGCTGGACAACAAACAAATGAACAAAAACAAAGACACCCATAAATACAGAGAACTGATGATTGCCAGAGAGGAGAGTGGAAGGATGAGAAAATGGGTGAAGAGGAGTTGCTGGGAGGTACAGGTTTCCAGTTATCACATGAGTAAGTAAGGGGAAAGACAGGTACAGCATAGGGAATATAGTCGATGGTACTGTAATAGCATTTCATGGTGACAGATGGTAGTCACACTTGTTCTGGGCAGATGTAAATCTGCCCAATCACTATGCTGTACAGCTGAAACTAATAGAACCCTGTGTATCAACAATACTGCCATAAAGGGAGATTAATTCAGGAAAGATGGTGGAGGAGTAGGGTCCTCACCTCACCTGGCCCCACCAACTTACCTAGATAACTTTCAAACAATCTTGAAAACCTATGAATTCGACCTGAGATTTAAAGAAAGAATAGCCAGAAAGCTACAGAGAGAAGAGTTTTCACTTCTAACAAGGTAGGAAGATGGGAAAAAATGAAATAAAAATGAATCAAGTTGGGGAGGGGCACCGCGAGGAGCCCAGCTAAGGCCAGGTGGCGAGAGCCTCCAGGACAGGAAACCCCAGCCCCGGAGAAGCAAGAACTTTTAAAACTCTGCACTGGATTCTTCCCGGACAGAAAAGTGCTCAGCAGGGAAACTGGGCAGAATTGCAGGAGGGGCAGTGGAGCCTCCAGTCTCCTGGAGTCACTAATAGAGGAAGTGCACCAGGGGAAAGCGCACCACGAACCGAGGGCTGACCTTGGTAAAGGTCTGCCATGAGCACTCGGCACCGGGGAGAAGCCAGTCGGTTAGGCGGGCAGCTCTGGACAGAGGTGTCTCGGCAGCCGCAACCCCGGAAGCGTGATTCCAGCACCGCAGAGCCCTGGATCCCAGGGCGCCAAGCCAGCGGACACAGCCCATGATCCTGCACTCCCCCCAGGACAGGCGGAGATGGGGAGGGCACGAGACAGCGAGGACTCTCCTGCTGCTGGGCGCCCCCGAGCTGTGCAGATCAGAGCCCCCCTGCCGGCCCGGGAGCATCTAGGCCATTGCGGACTGGGAGACTGCGTTAGTTACTGTGGGAAGCTGACTCCAGAGCTGGAGACCTGGCCGCCACCATTGTGGTTGCTCCTCCTTGTTTCACCCTCTGCCTGGGAGAGATGGGACCGCCAGGGAGCAGGGGCCTCCAAGGTAAACAGCTCCCACTGAGCCCAGCACCCAGCGGGGGTGGGGCATCTCCGCCAAGTACACAAACCTGAGAATCAGCACGGCAGACCCTCCCCGAGAAGACCAGCTGGAAGAACAGGGGAAGAGCATATCCTTGACCAAGCAGCACTGGAAAGCTCCAGAGGAAGTCAGGGATTTACAGTATATAGAACCAAAGGATACCCCTCCATTTTTTTCCTTTTACCAGTACAATTAATTTTTATATCAGACTATAAATTTCCAACATTTTTTCTCTTTTCCCACCCTAACTACAATCTTTTACCACTCTTAATTTTTAAGTTGCTTCCTTTTTGACTTTCATATTTCTATAATTACATGTCTTAGATAGATTTTTTACTTCAGGATTCCCTTCAACATACTCAACTTATTTTTGGGAGATATACATGTTTTTGTTTTGTTTTGTTTTGTGTTCTTTGTTTTCTCTGCCTCATTTTGTTCTACAATGGCAGAAGTTAATACCTTCTAAAACATGACCAGCATGCACCCAGAACCAAGTGGTATACCATGCTGGTTCACTCTGTGAGATTATATTCTCTCTTCATTCCCAGTCTGCCCCTGTTTTATCTCATTTATGTTTTTGTGGACAATGCTGGGGCTCTCTACAAGTATTTCTTGTTTATATAAATTTGGGACTGGTCATCTTCTAACATACAGAACTTAATATACTCAGAACCAAGAGGATCGCATTCTAGGATCCTCAGGTAGACTACATTCTCCCTCCACTACAACTTCGTCACCACCACTATCTCCGAGTCCCCCTCCTTTTTTTGTTTTCTTCTCCTTTCTTTTTTCTTTTTTTCCTCTTTACTTTTGCTTTTTCTCTCTTTTTCTTCTTCTTCTTTGGGATTCTTGGGCTTTTATTTTTTACTACATTGTTTTAAAATTTGTTTTTCTCTTTAGTGGTCCTCTTGTTTAATTTCGTTCTGATCTTTCTTTTCAATTGCAGGTCTCTGACCTCATCACAATCATCGGGGGTGAAATTTACCTAGGTCGTGTTTGATATTCTTGACTCAACCACTCACACAGGCACTCTACACTGAGCAAAATGACTAAAAGGAGGAACTCACCCCCCCCCAAAAAAAGAATAAGAAACAGTACTCTCTGCCACAGATTTACAGAATTTGGATTACAATTCGATGACAGAAAGCCAATTCAGAAGCAAAATTTTAAGCTACTGGTGGCTCTGGAAAAAAGTTAAAGGATTCAAGAGACTTCATGACTGCAGAATTTAGACCTAATAGGCTAAAATTAAAAATCAATTAAATGAGATGCAATCCAAACTAGAGATCCTAAACAAAAGGGTTAATTGGGTGGAAGAAAAGTGAGTGACACAGAAGACAAGTTGATGGAAACCAAGGAAGCAGAGGAAAAAAGAGAAAAACAATTAAAAGACCATGAGGAAATGTTAAAGGAAATAAATGATAGCCTCAGAGGAAGCATCTACATATAATTGGGGTTCCAGAAATCACCATGAGGGCCAGAGGGCCAGAAAGCATATTTGAACAAATCATAGCTGAGAACTTCCCTAATTTGGGAAAGGAAACAGGCATTCAAATCCAGGAGATAGAGAGGACCCCCCCATAATCAATAAAAACCATTCAACACCTCGACATTTAATAGTGAAGCTTGCAAAATCCAAAGATAAAGAAAAAATCCTTAAAGCAATGAGAGACAAGAGATCCCTAACTTATATGGAAAGAAGTATTAGGTTAACAGCAGACCTCTCCACAGAGACCTGGCAGGCCAAAAAGGTCTGGCAGGATATATTCAGGGTCCTAAATTAGAAGAATATGCAGCCAAGAATATTCTATCCACCAAGGCTCTCATTCAGAATAGAAGGAGAGATAAGGAGCTTCCAGATAGGCAGAAACTGAAAGAATATGTGACCACCAAACCAGCTCTGCAAGAAATATTAAGGGACCCTGTAAAAGAAAAAGGAGGCCCAAAGAAATAATCCACAAAAACAAGGACTGAATAGGTAATACAATGACAGTAAATTCATTATCTTTCAATAGTTACTCTGAACGTGAATGGGCTAAGTGATCCCATCAAAAGATTAAGGGTATTGGACTGGATTAAAAAGCAAGACCCATCTATTTTCTGTCTATAAGAGACTCATTTTAGACATAAGGACATCTACAGCCTGAAAATGAAAGATTGGAGAACCATTTACCATTCAAATCGTCCTCAAAGGAAGCTGAGGTAGCAATCCTCATATCAGATAAATTAAAGTTTATCCTAAAGACTGTAGTAAGAAATGAAAAGGAACACTATATCATATTTAAAGGGTCTATCCAACAAGAGAACCTAACAATCATGATATTTATGCCCCTAATGTGGGAGCTGCCAAGTATATCAATAACCACAGTAAAGACATATTTAGATAATAAAACACTAATAGTAGACTTCAACACGTCACTTTCTGCAAATGACAGATCTTCTAAACACAACATCTCCAAAGAAACAAGGGCCTTAAATGATACACTGGACACACATACATCACAGATGTATACAGAACTTTGCATCAAAACACAACTGAATACACATTCTTCTCAAGTTCACATGGAACTTTCTCCAGAATACACCACATACTGGGTCACAAATCAGGTCTTAACCAATACCAAAAGATTGGGATTGTTCCCTGCATATTTTCAGACCATAATGCTTTGAAACTAGAACTCAATCACAAGAAATTTGGAAGAAACTCAAACAGGTGGAGGTTAAAGAGCATCCTACTAAAAGATGAATGGGTCAGCCAGGGAATTAGAGAAGAATTAAAAAGATTCATGAAAACTAATGAGAATGAAGATACAACCGTTCAAAATCTTTGGGATACAGCAAACACAGTCCTAAGAAGGAAATACATCACAATACAAGCATCCCTCAAAAAATTGGGAAAAAACCTCAAATACACAAGCTAACCTCACACCTAAAGGAACTGGAGAAAGAACAGCAAGTAAAACCTACACCAAGCAGAAGAATAGAGTTAATAAAGATTCGAGCAGAACTCAATGAAATAGAGACCAGAAGAACTGTAGAACATCAGCCATTAGAAACGACAAATACCCACCATTTGCTTCAACGTGGATGGAACTGGAGGGTATTATGCTGAGTGAAATAAGTCAATTGGAGAAGGACAAACAGTGTATGTTCTCATTCATTTGGGGAATATAAATAATAGTGAAAGGGAATATAAGGGAAGGGAGAAGAAATGTGTGGGAAATATCAGAAAGGGAGACAGAACATAAAGACTCCTAACTCTGGGAAACGAACTAGGGGTGGTGGAAGGGGAGGAGGGCGGGGGATGGGGGTGAGTGGGTGACGGGCACTGAGGGGGACACTTGACGGGATGAGCACTGGGTGTTATTCTGTATGTTGGTAAATTGAACACCAATAAAAAATTATTTTATTAAAAAAAACTGAGAGTTGGTTCTTTGAAAGAATTGATAGATAAACCATTAGCCAGCCCTTTTAAAAACAAAAAACACTCGAATTAATAAAATCATGAATGAAAGAGGTAATATTACAACCAATACCAAGGAAATACAAACAAGTTAAAAAATATATATTATGAGCAGATATACAGCAATAACTTAGGGAATCTAGAAGAAATGGACACATTTTTAGAAAACCGCAAGCTACCAAAAGTGGAACAGGAAGAATTAAAAAACCTCAATGGGCTAATAACCAGGGAGGAAATTGAAGCAGTCATCAAAAACCTCCCAAGACACAAAAGTCCAGGGCCAGAAGGCTTCCCAGGGGAATTCTATCAAATGTTTAAAGAAGAAACTGAAGTAAGTCAGTCAGAGAAGGACAAACATTATATGTTCTCATTCATTTGGGGAATATAAATAATAGTGAAAGGGAATATAAGGGAAGGGAGAAGAAATGTGTGGGAAATATCAGAAAGGGAGACAGAACGTAAAGACTGCTAACTCTGGGAAACGAACTAGGGGTGGTAGAAGGGGAGGAGGGCGGGGGGTGGGAGTGAATGGGTGACAGGCACTGGGGGTTATTCTGTCTGTTAGTAAATTGAACACCAATAAAAAATAAATTAAAAAAAAAAGAAAAACAATACCTATTCTACTAAAGATGTTCCGAAGGATAGAAGGGGATGGAATACTTCCAAACTCATTTTATGAGACAAAGACCCCACCAAAAAGGAGAATTAAATACCAATATCCCTGATGAACACAGATACAAAATTCTCAACAAGATACTAGGCAACAGGATCCAACAGTACATTAAGAAGATTATTCACCATGATCAACTGGGATTTATCCCCAGGATCCAAGAGTAGTTAAACACTCCTAAAACAAAGTGATAGATCACATCAACAAGAGAAAAAACAAGAAGTATATGATCCTCTCAATAGATGCAGAGAAAGTAATTGACAAAATATAGCATCTATTCCTGATCAAAACTCTTCAGAGTGTAGGGATAGAGGGAATATTCCTCAGCATCTTAAGAACCATCTACAAAAAGCCCACAGTAAATATCATTCTCAATGGGGAAACACTGGGAGCCTTTCCCCTAAGATCAGGAACATGACAGGGATGTCCACTCTCACCACTGCTATTCAACATAGTACTAGAAGTCCTAGCCTCAACAATCAGGCAACAAAAAGAAATAAAAGGCATTCAAATTGGCAAAGAAGAAGTCAAACTCTCCCTCTTCGCAGATGACATGATACTGTACATAGAAAACCCAAAAGTCTCCACCCCAAGATTGCTAGAACTCATACAGCAATTCAGCAATGTGGCAGGATACAAAATCAATGCCCAGAAATCAGTGGCATTTCTATACACTAACAATGAGACTGGAGAAAGAGAAATTAAGGAGTCAATCCCATTTACAATTGCACCCAAAAGCATAAGATACCTAGGAATAAACCTAACCAAAGAGGTAAAAAAAAAACCCCTAAAAACTACAGAACACTTCTGAAAGAAACTGAGGAAGACATAAAGAGATGGGAAAATAGCCCATGCTCATGGATTGGAAGAATTAGTATTGTGAAAATGTGTATGCTACCCAGGGCAATTTACACGTTCAATGCAATCCTTATCAAAATACCATGGACTTTCTTCAGAGAGTTGGAACAGATAATCTTAAGATTAGTGTGGAATCAGAATAACCAGGAGAATATTGAAAAAGAAAACCATAGCTGGGGGCATAACAATGCCGGGTTTCAAGTTGTACTACAGAGCTGTGATCATCAAGATAGTGTGGTACTGGCACAAAAACAGACACATAGATCAATGGAACAGAATAGAGAATCCAGAAATGGACCCTCAACTCTATAGTCAACTAATATTTGACAAAGCAGGAAAGACTATCCACTGGAAAAAGGACAGTCTCTTCAATAAATGGTGCTGGGAAAACTGGACATCCACATGCAGAAGAATGAAACTGGATCATTATCTTACACCATACACAAAGATAAACTCAAAATGGATGAAAGATCTAAATGTGAGACAAGATTCCATCAAAATCCTAGAGGAGAACACAGGCAACACCTTTTTTGAACTTAGCCACAGTAATTTCTCGCAAGATACATATATGAAAGCAAGGGAAACAAAAGCAAAAATGAATTATTGGGACTTAATCAAGGTAAAAAGCTTCTGCGCAGCAAAAGAAACAGTCAAGAAAACTAAAAGACAACCTACAGAATGGGATAAGATATTTGCAAATGACATTAGAAAAAGGGCTAATATCCAAGATATATAAAGAACTTATCAAACTCAACAGCAAAGAGACAAACAATCCAATCATGAAATGGGTGAAAGACATGAACAGAAATTTCACCAAAGAAGTCCTACACATGGCCAACAAGCACATGAGAAGATGCTCTCATCACTTGCCATCAGGGAAATAGAAATCAAAACCTCAATGAGATACCACCTCACACCAGTGAGAATGGTGAAAATTAACAAGACTGGAAGCAACAAATGTTGGAGAGGATGTGGAGAAAGGGGAACCCTCCCGCACTGTTGGTGGGAACGTGAACTGGTGCAGCCACTCTGGAATACTCTGTGGAGGTTCATCAAAGAGTTAAAAATAGAGCTACCTTACAACCCAGCAATTGCACTGCTGGGGATTTACCCCAAAGATACAGATGCAGTGAAACAGCAGAACACCCACACCCCAATGTTTATAGCAGCAATGTTCACAATAGTCAAACTGTGGAAGAAGCCTCGGTGTCCATCAATAGATGAATGGGTAAAGGAGATGTGGTATATGTATATAATGAATATTACTCCCCCATTAGAAATTATGAATATCCACCATTGCTTTGATGTGGATGGAACTGGAGGGTATTATGCTGAGTAAGTAAGTCAATCAGAGACGGAAAACCATTATATGGTTTCATTCATATGGGGACTATAAAAAATAGTGAAAGGGATTATAGGGGAAAGGAGAGAAAATGAGTGGGAAATATCAGAGAGGGTGACAGAACATGAGTGCCTCCTTAACTCAGAACGAACAAGGGATAGTGGAAGGTGAGGTGGGCAGGGGGATGGGGTGACTGGGTGACAGGCACCGAGGGGGCCACTTAACGGAATGAACATTGGGAGTTACACTATATGTTGGAAATCAAACTCCAATAAAAAATATATCCCAAAAAACAATACTGCCATAAAAAAACTTCTTAAATCACGGAATCACAAAATCTTGGAATTGATTTGTATCCAAATTCATCTAGACATAATTTCACAGGATTATTTCTTTGTAGCTCTCTTTATTCCAGAGATGTTTGAGGGCAACTGGCATTTAAATTATCTTTATAAACAACAATGATAACAAGGTGAAGAGTAGGTAGGGGCCAAATATAAGAAAATGTATATGCTTAAGTGGATTTTATTCAGCAGAGAGCAAAGATACATTCATCCTTAAATTTTGTTTATAGTCATTTGTGTTACAGGACAATTACTCTAGCAACAATGTGCAAGGTTAATTCAGAGGACAGCTGAGGGGTGGTGAGACTTGTGACAAGAGCCTTGAGTGAGAAGAGGTGGATGGTAAGAAACAACGTAGGACTGATCTGTGAAGTGGTGTGGTCACTAAGAAAGGGAAGAGAGAAAATGACATGATTCACGATGACACGAGGAAACTAGTGAAATGGAGAGATGGCTGATGTTAACAGCCACATCTAATAGCTATTGAGGGATTACTAGGTGCCTGGAAATGTACCAAACATTCAACATGTTTTCCTCCTTGACACTTCACAATCTCAGGCCTAGGTGCTTTGATAGTGATGATTTTTTACATAATACCTAGCTTAATATCATGACCACCTTGCAAATTAGTAATTGTACTCAACTTATATCTGACAAAAAAAGCTAGAAAAGTTATACGACATTTCAAAGTCAACAAATAATAGACGTAGAATTCAAATCTATGATTTATAAAGTTCCTGAAACAAATTAAGCAATAAATCAATTATATATAAGTATATAAATCATCTCTCCCTCTCTATATATTTAATATATTATATATTAATTATAAATATGTAATATATATTTAACATATATATAACATTAATAATTGGTTAAATGACTATATTTTGAACTGCAAAGAGTCTGGCCATAAAACAACTTGGTCTCTACCCAGACACGGAAATTCTGAAGGGGACTATAAGAGGACATTTAGAGAAAAAAAAATCAGAAATTAGAAAAACTAATCACAGAATTACAGAATCTTTTTTTTATTTTTTTATTTTTTATTTTTATAATAAATTTATTTTTTATTGGTGTTCAATTTACCAACATACAGAATAACACCCAGTGCTCAATCTTGAAATTTACTTGTATCTAAATTCATCAAGACAATTCCACAAGCCCAGTGGATTACTTTTTTTGCAACTCACCTGTTTCAGAGAGATTTTAGAGCATTTGGCATTTAAATTCTATTTGTAATAATCTTGTAATCTTCTAGAGATAAACTGAAGAATTTCAATAAAAACAAAATTTGAGAAAACTCCCAAAAGAAATAAGTGCTTACTTTCTGACTGCTAGTGAAACATAACCATCTACCAGCGCTGAGAGTGTAAAAATAATCCAAGTCTCCACAAAAATTTATGCTACAGACCCAACTTTTTCTACAGAAGTTCTATTTACCGCAAGAAAAGTAGAGTTACCTTCAATCTGTTTTCCTTTTCCCACACAATAGCCTGAGTGAGGGTAAGATGATTCATAGAGAAGATAAATAAGATTACTAAAGGGATGAAAATACCAAAAAAGGTAAAGAAGTAATCATGAGAATATGCTGGATATGGAAATCTCTGAACAAAGACAGTGACGTCTTGAAATAGCTTTCGTGTAGCCGTGTGGTTATAGTATTTCATGATGGCCCGATCCAAGGCATGCTGCATAACCAGGAACCCTTCAGTGATATACCCTAAACGAGAAAACAAGGATTGCTAAGTACAACAGAACAAGAAATAGCTGAACTGAACAAAGAGAAAGGTAATTAAAGTATATCAAAAACAAACAACAAAGTTAATTCTTGTAAAGAGGCCCTTGTTATAAGCTAAATTTCACAGAGCAGCTGTTATGTTTCCCAATGCAAATACATAATAAATACTTTTTTATTATTCAAAAAAATTTTTACCTGAGTATAGTTGACACACAATGTCACATTAGTTTCAGGTGTACAATGTAGTGATTCAACATGTTTACACCTTATGCCATGCTTACCACAAGTGTAGATACCATTTGTCACCATACAATGCTATTACAATACAATTGACTATATTCCTTATGCTGTGCCTTTTATTCCCATGACGTATTTATTCCTTAACTGGAAGCCTGTATCTCCCATTCCCCTTCACCCACTCTGCCCATCCCCTCCTCCTCTCTGGCAATCATCAGTTTTTCTCTGTATTTACAGGTCTGATTCTGCTTTTTATTTATTCATTTATGTTTTTTTTAGATTCTTTTTAAAAGGATCCTAATTCCCAGCTTCTTAGAAAGTAAAATATTGTATGAAATTACAGAGCTGCTTTCTGCAATTGAATAAACTATTGCATAGGTAAAGACTTTAATTTGGTACCTCTGACATTTGAAAACTTAAGTGAAGTTCATACCGAGTTATATGAGCTGATGTCCACTAAAGCAGAACTGCTCAATGTGGTCCTTGGATCTGTGGCATTATGTAAATAGTTTCTGTTACATACGTTTAGTATAAAAATGAGCAAACACCTAAAAATTTTTATCAAAGTCTGGCATTGCCATGTCATTTAAAAACAATTTTCTACTCATCTATATAAGTTTTTTATTGATTTTGAATGGAATCTGTATTACATTTTCTCCCCTCGGGATCTTGGCTTACTGTTCAATAGGGTCTTTCACATAAGCAGAAATATTTACTTTTGGGATCCCTGGGTGGCTCAGGGGCTTAGCGCCTGCCTTTGGCCCAGGGTGTGATCTTGGAGTCCCAGGATCGAGTCCCACATCAGGAGCCTGCATCTCCCTCTGCCTGTGACTCCACCCCCCTCTCTCTCCCTCTCTGTCTCATGAATAAATAAAATCTTATTTTTTAAAGAAATATTTACTTTTAATGAAGTTCAATTTGTCTGTTTCTTACTTTTATAGCAATACTTTTTCTGTCTTAATGAATCACTACTGGCCCCAAATTCATGAAGATATTCTCATAAATTTTGTTGTGGAAGCATTTTTTACATTTAGGCTTATGATCATTTTGTTAATTAACTTTGTTAATTAACTAATTTTGTATAGAGATGAGTTGGTGATCAAGATTCACTTTTTCCAACTAAATACCATGTTATTCCATCACAATTTGTTCAAATAGATTTCCTTTCCCCAGTGAATCATATTGGAGCCTTCATGGAAAAATCAAATGACTGTATGTACATGAGTCCTTTCCAGACACTCCATTCTTTTTATTGATGTATTTGTTCATCCTTACACCTAATAGAGCAATGTCTTAATTATGTAGATTTATAAGAAGTCTTGAATGTTCTTTAACATTGGCATTCCTTTCCAAGATTTTTTTTTACTAATCTAGACCCTTTGTATTTCCATATAAATTTTATAATGAGCTTGCCATTTTTTTTAAAAGACTGCTAGGATTCTATCACTATATTGCTAACATAGATCAAACTAGGGAGAAGCTGCCTTCTAACAATTTTGAATCATCCAACCAATGAGATGTAGGTGTTTCATCATTTGTTAAGGTCTTTTAAATTTTTCTCTCAGAAACGTTTTGTTGTTTTTGGTGTAGATTTATAATTTGTTTTTGTATACTGTCTTTCTATCTTGGGTATTTGCTAAATTTACATATTATATGTAGTACTTTTTTGTGGACATCTTCAGAATCACCTGCTTAACATGATTCTGTCAACTTCATATAATTTCACTCTTTCCAAAATCTGTACCTTTTATTTCATTTCTTTTTTGGGATATGTTAGGACTTCTAGTAATATGCTGAAAAGAATTGATGACAGCAAACATCTTTACTTCATTCTTATTAGGGGAAATGTTCAATATTTCACCAGGAAGATACAAATTTCTAACACATGTACTTTATCAGATTCAGAAACTTCACTTTTATTGCTACTTTGGCTTGGAGAGTTTTTTAAATATACTTTTTATTTTGTAAAAAAATGTAGTCTTACAGAAAAGTTGCAAAAATAATACAGAGTCCTATATACCATGCATTCTCAACAGCTATAGCTTCAAGCAGGCCATAGCACATAAAACAGATCTGTAGTATGTCTGTGGCAATAAACTTTAATGAAGGCAATGTACTTAGGGAAAAAATGTCTAAAATGATTCCCTAGAAGGGCAATAATGAAAAAAAGATTGAGAAATATTGTTAATATCCTGCACCCAGCTTCCCAAATATTACATCTTATATTACCATGGTACATTTGTGAAAACTAAGAAATTGAATTGGTACAATTTCTAATTTATAGAAACTTTGTTTGGATTTCACCAGTTTTTCCCTAGTGCCATTTTTTCTTTCTATTCCCATCCAGGATTCTACATTGCATTTAGTTGTCATGTCTCCATAGTCTCCTCTGACCTATGAAACTTTCTCATCCTTTCTTGATTTTCATGACCTTGAGAGTTTTTGAGAATCTTAGGCATGTACTTTGGAGGATGTCCTACAGCTTAGGTTTGTACAATGTTTTTCCACTAATAGACTAGAGTTAAAAGTTTTGGAGAAGGATACCACAGAGCTAAAATGCCCTCTTTATCACATTATACCACAGTATATCATTTTGATGTCATTACATGAAAATACTCATAAAATTGTTTTAAATTCCTTGTCTGCTAATTTCAGTATCTGGCTTATCTGTCCATTTATTTATATTGACTTTTTTTCTTTTAATTTTAGGTAACATTTTCCTATTCCTTTGCATATCCTATAATTTTGGATCTTGTGCCAGAAATTGTTATGAAAGGAACAGTGGACACTTAACTGTATAATGTTTGTTCTATTTTCTTAAAGATGCTAGCTCTTTCCTTTGTCATAGAGCCAAAGGGAGGAGCTGATCATTTAAATTCCAAGAGTTTAGTTGAGTCGAATTTGGGCCTCAACTTTAAATTCAGTTCACTTCTGTTTTCAAATGGTACCTTTTACCTTTCTGCCCAATTCTCCTTTCTACTGTGCCATGGATGATGGACATGTGTACTTTGTTAGGGTCTCATGTAGGACAAGCTTGGGCTATAGTTTCACTAACAGAGCTCTGGTTTACTTTGGGATTCCGTTTCATCTGGTTTCCACAATACAAATGCTGTCAAATTGTACAAATTCTGCTTCCTAGTTTACCTCCACTGCTGGCAGCTGAATAAACATCCCAAAGTTAGGGGGCAGCTGAAACACCCACTCTGCCAGCCCACACCACTGGGAAATGCACAGCTGCTTTTTCCTGATCTCTACAAAGTATATCTATGTTCAGCTCAATTCATGCCCAGGTTAGGTACTTGCTTCCAGGTACAGAAGCCACAGAAGCTCTTTATGTAAAAAGGGCCCGTTCCTCTCTGGAATTCAGTTCATCAAAGCTTCCTTGCATTCAAAACTCTAAAATGCCTTCATGATATATAATTTGCATTTTATTGTTTTTCATTCTCAATGTTTTATAAAAGTACTAGTTTACAATGACTTGAAAATTAAAAAAACAAAGCAAAACAAACAAACAAACAAACAAACACCCAGGACCTTCACCAGAGGAGCACTACCTTAAAGAACATTTATTTTCATTGGGACAAGGTCAACTTCCAAGCACAGGCTCCCCATACAGCTATCCATGGAAGCCTATAGTCTGCCCCAATATTCCTTCAGAGAGAAGTATTGATAAGACTTTAATTCAAGATGATTTATTTATTTCTCAAAGTCCCTTACTGACTGTAGAAGAGCATGAATGTTTTTAGTGAGGACACAGAGATTCATGTATACATAAATTAAATGTATTTTTAATTGTTCTTGGTAACACACCAAGTTCAGTGTTGATTTCATACATACTGCATTTAATTTACAACTGCAATATTTATGGGTTATTTAGCCCTTAGCACACTTTACACAATCTCTGTGCGAGCCCCAGGTACTTTACCTGTGGAATTGATGTAATCAAACCTGTCTCACAGTACTTTGGAATAAGAGTTAAAGACTCAAAAATTTTAGCTGTTGCTATGCCAGAGTGAGGAAGAACATGCAGTAAAAATATCTATTATATAAATAAAAATTGCTTTCCTGTTTAGAACTACTGTATAAATTAAGAAATTAAGGTTATATTAAGGAAAAGAGTTTATAGAGACAAGCAAGTAATTCAACAAAAATAGGGATTAGAGCCTTTAATCAACTAGTCTATTAACATTTTTTTAATAAATTAATTTTTTATTGGTGTTCAGTTTACCAACATACAGAATAACACCCAGTGCTCATCCCGTCAAGTGTCCCCCTCAATGCCCGTCACCTACTCACCCCCACCCCCCGCTCTCCTCCCCTTCCACCACCCCTTGTTCGTTTCCCAGAGTTAGGAAACTGAGGGGGTGTTCTGTCTCCCTTTCTGATATTTCCCACACATTTCTTCTCCCTTCCCTTATATTCCCTTTCACTATTATTTATATTCCCCAAATGAATGAGAACATACACTGTCCTTCTCCGATTGACTTACTTCACTCAGCATAATACCCTCCAGTTCCATCCACGTTGAAGCAAATGGTGGGTATTTGTCGTTTCTAATGGCTGAGTAATATTCCATTGTATACATAAACCACATCTTCTTTATCCATTCATCTTTTGATGGACACCGAGGCTCCTTCCACAGTTTGGCTATTGTGGACATTGCTGCTAGAAACACCGGGGTGCAGGTGTCCCGGCATTTCATTGCATCTGAATCTTTGGGGTAAATCCCCAACAGTGCAATTGCTGGGTCATACGGGCAGGTCTATTTTTAACTGTTTGAGGAACCTCCACACAGTTTTCCAGAGTGGTTGCACCAGTTCACATTCCCACCAACAGTGTAAGAGGATTCCCCTTTCTCCATATCCTCTCCAACATTTGTTGTTTCCTGCCTTGTTAATTTTCCCCATTCTCACTGGTGTGAGGTGGTATCTCATTGTGGTTTTGATTTGTATTTCCCTGATGGCAAGTGATGCGGAGCATTTTCTCATGTGCGTGTTGGCCATGTCTATGTCTTCCTCTGTGAGATTTCTGTTCATGTCTTTTGCCCATTTCATGATTGGATTGTTTGTTTCTTTGGTGTTGAGTTTAAGAAGTTCTTTATAGATCTTGGAAACTAGCCCTTTATCTGATAGGTCATTTGCAAATATCTTCTCCCATTCTGTAGGTTGTCTTTTAGTTTTGTTGACTGTATCCTTTGCTGTGCAAAAGCTTCTTATCTTGATGAAGTCCCAATAGTTCATTTTTGCTTTTGTTTCTTTTGCCTTCGTGGATGTATCTTGCAGGAAGTTACTGTGGCCAATTTCAAAAAGGGTGTTGCCTGTGTTCTCCTCTAGGATTTTGATGGAATCTTGTCTCACATTTAGATCTTTCATCCATTTTGAGTTTATCTTTGTGTATGGTGCAAGGAGCGGTCTAGTTTCATTCTTCTGCATGTGGATGTCCAATTTTCCAGCACCATTTATTGAATAGACTGTCTTTCTTCCAGTGGATAGTCTTTCCTCCTTTATTGAATATTAGTTGACCATAAAGTTGAGAGTCCACTTCTGGGTTCTCTATTCTGTTCCTTTGATCTATGTGTCTGTTTTTGTGCCAGTACCACACTGTCTTGATGACCACAGCTTTGTAGTACAACCTGAAATCTGGCATTGTGATGCCCCCAGCTATGGTTTTCTTTTTTAAAATTCCCCTGGCTATTCGGGGTCTTTTCTGATTCCACACAAATCTTAAAATAATTTGTTCTAACTCTCTGAAGAAAGTCCGTGGTATTTTGATAGGGATTTCATTAAACGTGTAAATTGCCCTGGGTAACATTGACATTTTCACAATATTAATTCTGCCAATCCATGAGCATGGAATATTTTTCCATCTCTTTGTGTCTTCCTCAATTTCTTTCAGAAGTGTTCTATAGTTTTTAGGGTATAGATCCTTTACCTCTTTGGTTAGGTTTATTCCTAGGTATCTTATGCCCACAGCAAATATCATTCTCAATGGGGAAGCACTGGGAGCCTTTCCCCTAAGATCAGGAACAAGACAGGGATGTCCACTCTCTCCACTGCTATTCAACATAGTACTGGAAGTCCTAGCCTCAGCAATCAGACCACAAAAAGACATTAAAGGCATTCAAATTGGCAAAGAAGAAGTCAAACTCTCCCTCTTCATCGATGACATGATACTCTACATAGAAAACCCAAAAGCCTCCACCCCAAGATTGCTAGAACTCATACAGCAATTTGGTAGCGTGGCAGGATACAAAATCAATGCCCAGAAATCAATGGCATTTCTATACACTAACAATGAGACTGAAGAAAGAGAAATTAAGGAGTCAATCCCATTTACAATTGCACCCAAAAGCATAAGATACCTAGGAATAAACCTAATCTATTAACATTTTTAATTTTCATTTCATGCTATATAAATATTTAAGTGTGCTTATATACACACACATGGATTATCAGCTTCAAGTACAGAGAGCTGAATTAATCAACTCCTCAATTCATGACCCAATAAATGGTTCATGACCCTTAATCTACTTTATTTATTTTCTTATATTCCTATTTTCCTTGCCCCTCTTTCCTACCCATTGGCAACATTTCTAATATGTTTGATGAGTACTTTTGTGTTTCTATATTTTCTTCTAAATTTCCCACTGGTTTTTCATTTGCATATACTTTATGTTAATGAAATTATATAATAAACTACTAGCTTAGTTCCCTGCAAGATGCTGCTACATCTAGTCCAGTTTTCTTAATCCACTGCTCTGATGCTGCCTCCTACTCCTTGCCACCACAACCAGCATTGCCAGGAGCTTTCTTATGGATCCACAAAAAAAGTTTAGGATTTCTACCCAAGAACATATTGTTAATTTGGCTACTACTAGGTCTGAATGTCCATGTTCCCCAAAATCCACATGTTGAAATCCTAACCCCTAAAAGGTGATGGGGGGGTGGGGCCTGTGAGTGGTGCTAAAATCGTGCAGCTCTCATAAATGGAATTAGGACCTTACAAAACAGGCTCCAGAGACCTCTCTAGCAAACCAAACTATGTTTGAAAGCACAGGCTAGGAACCAGGAAGAGGGCCCTTACCAGAGAATAACCATGCTGGTGCCTTGATCTTGGACTTCACAGTCTCCAGAAGTAAGAAATAAATTTCTGTTGCTTATAAGCTACCCAGTGTGTGGTATGTATTTTGTTATAGCCACCCAAACAAACTAATAAAGCTGCCACTGACAGACTGCCCCCCACCCAGAATGTCTATATCAGCTTATTCAGCCTCCCTCCTGCAGTGCATTTATATATCCCTGGCAGCTCTTAGCATTATCCAACTTTCTAAGTTTTTCACCAGTCTAACCCTTATAAAGTAATAATCCAGGCAAATTTCATAATGTATTATATACATGGGAAAAGACTTAAGATTCCTTTTTAAATTCTATACAAAACAATTTCAATACCTAACAGAGTAAATGTCATAGCTCTGTCAAATTAAATTTTGTACTTTTGTTATTCTTTTAGCATATTTAACTTGTAGGTTATTTCAAATTTCTATGATTTATGATAAATTGGTTATAGCTTGTTTTTCTTATTGAGTGATTTTCTCAAGGTAAATGGGAATTATTGTTAATGAAAGCAAAGCTTCCTTTCAAAGATGTTTTAATGATAGTCTGCATAATAAATTTTAAATTGCTATAGCTATATTAAAAACTATTCATCAACCCAAAAGAATAGTATACAGTTATAATGGATCAGACTCTGTCAGTATCTGGAAATATATATGTTAGTCATTAAAATAAAAATTTCACAAGTGAACCTACATGAAAATATAAGGTATACACTGACCAGGAAAAGATAAAAATACACTGTTCCAATGTATAGAAATTTTACACAAGTTTTGGAACACTGAAAATTTTAAATAAAGAAATCACCAGCAGCACAGCAAGTTAAAAATTAACTTTAATTTTCATCACCAGGTTGAAGAAATACAGGTATAAATATGTGATGGCTCTTACCATAAGACTGGGATATTAAAATAAGAATGACTAAAGATCTGCTCACCAGGTGGCCCCCCATTTGAATTACGTTCACTTCTGGGTCCCAAAGAAGGAAAAGTTGGAAAGAGAACACCTGTTTCCCAGCCTCCAGTTCGGAAGAAACTCACATACTTGTTCCTCTGAAAACCACTAAAACGCAGAGAATATTTTACCTATAAAGAGCAAAAAGAAATCTGTAAATGAAAAAAATAATTAAGCAAGAATGAGAAACAAAAGGAAGCTAAAGAAAAATTGCACGTGTGATTCTGAGGCAGACTGTCAAGCACTAAGTAGATTCTGAACACCAGCCAATGGAGCAGACTTGTTGTGTGGCTACTGTGGGTCTGCGGTAAGCAAACACAGTGGCAACTTGCACACCACTGCCAATATTTTCCCCCCAAAATAGATAGCTGGCATGCATACTGAAATGAAATATACCAAAAGGTATTGCTAATTTCTCTTTCCATTATGTCAGTCAAGTATTCCAAGAGGAAAATTTCTTGCTCTCCTAAAAGTGATTGTAACATAAGAAAGAATCCCACATGAGGAAAGAGGAGAAATGTGATAAAGTATAAATATGAAATACTGCATAATTTCATTATTAAATAAAAAGATAATACTAATTCTAGAGAACTAAGTAAACTTCAAGGTAAATCATGCTGGGCCTAAGTAGCTTTACAAGACAGCAAATGGTCTAGCAGCTAACTAGGGGCAGGGGTCAGACCAGAGAAATCGGTAATATCAAGAGGGGCAGGCAGAGGTCATAAACTAGGTAAATATTAATATGCTTAGTTATCAAGACAAAAGCTTTAGTCACTTATTGCATGTTCAAGGATTAAGAAGCATCACCTGTTCCTCAAGGAGCTCAAATTCTAGTTGAGACAACATATATATTTACATCATAGAAAATTCAGTGATAGTAATATGTACAGGGCATTTATGGGAGTATGAAGGATCAAAGGGGTGGGTGTGGTTAGGAGAGCCACTGTACAGTGAGTCACAGTAACAGTATTAAAGGTAAGAGTGAGCCAAGTAGCAAGGCAGTAGGGAGGTTGTACAAGGCATAATAGGTGAAGTTTGAAACTACCAAAAACATGTTGACCAGGCTCTATATATACACTGATGAGCCTACATCAGCATCACTTACACTGAATCAGTAACTTGAGGGAATTTTATATATGTGAAAGGAGGGAGGGAATGATGGGACTGAATGGAAAGATACCTACAACTCTACTTATGACACAGTGGTTTTCCTTACTTCTTCATTCCATTGACAACCATCTGTATCTTAAATGTAGAATTATCGCTTCATGCAATCATCTGTACCATATTCTGGTTATTTCCCTCAACACCAAGGACGCCAAGTTCAAAGCACAGTGCTCGTCTCACTTTCTTGGAAGTTGTTATTAGAATCTTCCTCAGAGTCCGCCTATATCCTAATTCTGATTCTGCTTGACTAACCTTAGCACTGTTTTCTAGATTTAGATTTTGGAGAAAAATGATGAGATTCAGCCAAAAGAAAGAGGAACCTTTTCATGTTGTGTTACATGCTTTAATACCTCAGGTCTTTTGACCTGTGAAATGTGCATTTACTTCACTATCACGCACAGAGCCGGAGGCAGCTGCCTTATCAGATACAGTGGTAAAGGTCAACGTCTCCTATGCTTCTGATCTATAAGAACTAAACCTAGTATGTGGTGAATTTAATTCTTTCCCCATCAACATAAAGCTCTGGCTATATAGATGCACAGACACAGAGATTAGCTAGATTTGGATTTAAATCTCTGCTCTACAGGCAGCCTGGGTAGCTCAGCGGTTTAGTGCCGCCTTCAGCCCAGGGTGTGATCCTGAAGACCTGGGATCGAATCCCACGTCAGGCTCCCTACATGGAGCCTGCTTCTCCCTCTGCCTGTGTCTCTGCCTCTCTCTCTCTCTGCGTCTCTCATGAATAAATAAAATCTTAAGAAAAAAAATCTCTGCTCTACTATGTACAAGCAGCATGGTTTTGGGTAAGCTGCAGTCTCCTGACTTAATGAATGAAATAATTATGCCTCTACTTGATTAAGCCTCAGAAACTGGAAGTACACTTACGAGGTTCTACATAAAACCTTCTTACCTTAAATGGCAGGGGATCATTACTATTTTGGAACTTGTGGTCAAAAATAATACCAACCAACACTTTTTTAGAGTTATTCTCTTGCTTAACATACTCTTCAAATTTTCTTTCTGAAGAAAAGCCTTGAACTGTAGAGAGAAAAAATCGAATGTGAGTTGCCCACATAAAGGCAAAGTATCTGACTGCCTTTTCTATCTATAGGATGGGGAAATGATTTACATGGGTGAAAGTCTATCAAAATATAAATTATAAAACATTGTTGCTCAAACATTGGCATAACAAAAATGGATATTAGGAGTACATAAAATGTTTAAGAGTTTTAAAACTTTTATCACAAGTTTAAAATATAATTATTATAATAACTGCATACTGAAATAAACTAAGGAAGAGGGATATTTCCAATGTGTTTTTAAAGTTCCACCTTGGAAGGAAATAACAAAATTGATCCATGCAATCTATTCAAAGTCCTAGAAGATGGGAATCTTTAATATATGAATAAAAAATCCTCAGAAGTTGAAGAATGAAACTTCACAAGTTTAATATTTGAGGTGATTATGTGTCATAATCATTATTTTTTCTATAGTTGGGAAATCCCAACTATGCTGCACTTTTCTCAGGGTGGGCACAGCTGGGATATTACAGCAGGGACAAAGCTGTAAGTAGGATTTCAGGGACTGGAATCAGATTTGCACCTACACAAAATGAGCAGAAGCAAGAGGAAACAAAGTCCTTAAGAGAATTCAAATGATTAAAGCTGGAAAAACAAAGTCTACATTAAACATAACAAAACAAAACAACATAGGAACACAGCTGGAAATAGAACCTAATATTGAAAGTACGCTGTGAACGAAGTGAAGTGTGTACAAGCAGGTAGTCAGGCACACTTTGGGGCGGGTAACCCCGACTTCCGCATCTGAGCATAACCACTGTCATCCGTGCCACCCATGCATCCTTTATGTCTCAGGAAACCTCCCAATCTCTTTCCCTTAACCACTAAATGTTGTGGGAAATCTCCATGACGCTTTGTAATTGCCACGCTGTAGTGGTAAGCTTCAAGGAAGGTATTTACTACTCAAGCAGGAGTATGAGAGATAAAGGGAGGAGAGATTTGTGAGGACTTTATGAGGCTAAAACATGTGTTTGCCTAGATTTCTCAGAAAATGGAACTGCAGGGAAGTTTATTATTTATTTATTTTCATTTATTATCTGGGGTGACTTTATTTTTCCCCAGCTTTATTGAAGTTCATGACATATAAAAATTGTGTGTATTTAAGGTGCAAAACATGATGGTTTGATGTATGTGTACACTATAAAATGACTGCCACAATCAAGCTAATTAATGTATCCATGACCACACAGTTACCACTTATTTTACCTTTAAAATTATCTGCCCAGAGTTATTGAGGTATCACTCACAAATTAAAAGTATACATATGTAGGTTGTATAACATGATTTTAAGGTACACAACATGTTTTAATATATGCATATATTATGAAATGATTACCAAAATCAGGTTAATTAACACATCTATCACCTTACATAGTTACCATCTTTTTTATTTGAGAACACTACAAGATCTAGTCTCTGAATACATTTAATATACAGTATTGTTAACTATAGTCACCATGTACATTAGATTGCCAGGACTTATTTGTCTTTATAACTGAAAGTTCATACAACTTGACCAATAACTCCCCATTTTCCCCACCCATCCCCAGCTCCAGAAACCATGAAACTATGATTCTTTTTTTTCTGAAACCATGATTCTACTCTCTGCTTCTGTGAGCTCAACATTTTTAGATAACACATATAAGTGAGATTATACAGCATCTTTCTGTGTCCAGCTTATTTCACTTAGCATGATGTCCTCCAAACATACATATTGTTACAAATGACAGGATTTCCTTCTTTTTTATGACTGAATAATCACATTTTCTCTATGTGTCCATCTGTTGATGGACACTTTGGTTGCTACTATATGTTGGTTAATTGTAAATAATGCTACAATGAATAACTACAAAGCTGCAAACCTTGAAAAAGGGAGAAGCACAGGGTAAGTGCTATATTCACCCTGATATTTTGCCTGAAAGTGTTTGCAGAAAGCTGCAGACTTACTGAGCTGAAGAAAAAAGGTGAGAGTTTGGGCTGTCAAAATGGCTAGAACTTGAAAAGTTCCAGAGAGAAGAAAACAGCAGAGAAGTGGAAAATTGACTTGTAAGTCAACCCCTAGTCACCAGCCAACCCCTTAACTGATGATGCCTAGGTTCAAGCCATGAAACCAAGAAAATAACAGCAGGTGGCAGGCTACACTGCTAAGCAGGGATTTCAGTAGGTGGACAATATTGATGAACCAAAGAATAGAGTTCAAGCCCCACAAAGGTAGTGGAGCCTTCATAAATACTCCAGCTTTGCAGCTGACACACTAGAAGAGCCACACCCTAGGACAAGGGGTAAGCTGCAGTTGTAAAGACAAAACTAAAATACAGTCCTCACGAAGAAGCTCAAAACCAGACTTTGATGGAATCAAGTCACTCTGTCAGTATTCTAACAACTATCCAGAAGAAAACTTAAGCCTCTTTGGATACACATAAGCTCATGCTTATGCTGTGTGCCTCTATGTTCCTCTGGCACACCATCATATAGCACTGGGGTTATACTTACCCAGGTTTAAGAAGCACAATGAGAAACGAGGAACACAGTATCATAGAATTGGATAATAACCTAAAATAATATAAATTGATCATATAATTTTTAAATATTGCTACTTGTTTTAGTCTCTAGGAGAAAACACTTTATATGAATTTAACTCTCAAGTTTAACAAAATCTATAATAGTATACCTAGGAGGTTACTATCTGGTAATAAGGATATATCCTACAATCTTTAGTTGGCAGATAAATGCCCAATTAAAAGGTTATACATATGTCTTCACTGAAACTCAATTTAATAATACATTTTTTTAAAAAAACTTCTATTTCTAACCTGAGAAATTATACTGTAAATCCCTTTTCACAAGTTCAACGATACCCTTCACCACAACACTTTTGGAAGGCACAAAAGCCAGTTCCCATGCACCAGGAAAAATCATGGGCACTTCAAGGAATGCAGGCAACTCATCAACAGGCTGAAGAGAGTAATTGAAAGGCCCATAGTTCCTTATAATCAAAAGCTTGCGTGTTAACAAAAGTGTACCAGCAAATATTAATGTTAGGACGAATTCCATAAATAATGCCATCAATCGTCGTCTCTAGGAGATGGAAACAAAAAGATTATGTTAATTGTCCTATGAGTCCATTAACTCTGCAAACGCTTAATTGTTTTATATTAACAACACTTCTTAAGAGAAGATATATAGATAACAAAAAAGAACAGCTTCACTCTATAATAGCAGTAATTTCCTGGACCATCTTTTCATTCCTTTCTACATGTCATTCTGCTATTATTTCACTCTGTAAGGACTCTTCATATTTGGAAGAGATAACCCCAGCCATAGAATTGAGAAGAATATAACAATATAAATTGAAATGCAGGGATCAGGCTGTAAGACATTTTCCACTGTGGTCTCTTAGCTATTGCAAAAAATCTTATAGATAGCTCAACTTACTTTTAAAATAAAATTCTTCCACAGAAGAGCCATAAATTTGTAAAACCATGAGAAATCCATTCTTCAGCTCTATGGAGGGAGTAAAGATTTTACAAAAATAAATTAAGTTTATAACAAAATGTAAATTTTAGACAAGTAATTTACTTAAATTTAAATTGTTTCATTTTCTAATCAAGCGTAAGGGATGACAAAAAGAAACAATAAGCATTTGAAATATTTGAGATTTTTATCCCTATATCCTTACTTGGTATTCCTGAGTTTCTAGTATATATAAAACTTCAAGCACAAAACAAATATCAGTAAGTTATTGATGCAAGTTTCCAGGTAAATCTGACCTTTTCCAATTATTATCAAAAACACTAATTTAAAAAATAATACAAAAAAATAATTACCATCAGCAAAAAGACAAAATGGTATGGAAAATGACATCACAGCTATAAACCCAAAATGCCACTCAACAATTAGCAAGATTGAAAGTACCTCCATTAATAACATTGCTAGTGGGAACAGATTCATTCTTATATTTCACAAATACATGCTGAACTTTTATTAAGTGACATATTAAGTGTAGGTGTATAATAGGAAACATAACAAATAAAACCCTTCCTTCATGGTATGGGCCGCATTGTAGGCTATTAATAATCCAGAATCTGAAGTGGACTATCTATCAATTCCCAGCTCTACTACTGTCTGTGTGATCTTGAAAACTTGACTTAAATTCTTGCAGCTACCAGGGAGAGAGCTAAAATTCAGGGCCAGAAAGGGGAGACATTATTTTTAAACCTCACCTTATAAATAATGATGACTATGGAGGAGATTGGCCTTCCCAGGAATTGCAGCTCAATTTCAAATTTCAATCTTTGATACCAGATGAAGGTATCCCATATTGCAAATGCCTACAGGTGACTGATATAAGAAAATAAATCCTCTCAGGAAAAAAATAACATCCTGGGGAGACAGCTATTCCTATTTTCTGCATATAATTATCTGGCAGTCCTTACACTTAGGGTGCAATTATCAGGAGCAAAATTTAAAATAACTACCCTTACCATTTCAAGGCAAAAAGCAAAAGAAGCTTTAGAAATTCCACAGAAGGGCATAAGATTAGGATTTCAAAGGATGGAGGAAGAAGGGCATCTAGACCTAAGCATAAAAGCTAAACTATAAAATACAAAAAAATAGATAGGAGACTATCTTTGTGGCCTTGTAGCACACAGAAATTTCCTAAAGTGAATGAAAAAATTACAAACTATAAAAAGGGGCTTCATCAAAATATAAAATTACTGTTCATCAAAAAATACCATCATGAGGGTAGCCCAGGTGGCTCAGCGGTTAAGTGCCGCCTTCAGCCCAGGGCATGATCCTGGAGACTGGGGACTGAGTCCCACGTCGGGTTCCCTGCATGGAGCCTGCTTCTCCCTCTGCCTGTGTCTCTGCCTCTCGCTCTCTCTCTCTCTCTCATGAATGGATAAATAAAAAAAAAAAATGAGATGATGTATGTGTTAACTAAATTTATTGTTTTAGTTGTGTTAGCTAAATTTATTGTGTGTAAATTATCACACTGTACATCTTAAACTTATTCAATGTTTTAAGTCAATTATATATATTAAATCTGGAGAGGGGAAGAAGTACATATTGACAAAAAGCACAGAAAACTGATTTTAAAATGGACCAAAGTCCTTAACATACAGCTTCCCATAGAAGGCATAAAGATGCCACACAAGCATATGAAAAATATGCTCCATATCATATATTATTCAGTAAATGTAAATTTAAGAAACGAGGTACCACTACACATCTATCAGAATGGCCAAAATCCATTAACACTAATGACACCAAATGTGGCCAGTATATAGAGCAACAGAAACTCTCATTCATCGCTGGTGGGAATGCAAAACATGTAGCCACTTTGGAATGGAAGAGAGTTGCAGTTTTCTACAAAACTAAACATACTCTTACCATACAGTCCAGCAATTACAGTCCTTGGTATTTATATAAAGGAGTTGAAAACTTATGTCCATACAAAAACCTGCACAGGGATGCTTACAGCAGCTTTACTTAGAATTTCCAAAACTTATAAGCAACCAGGATATCTTTTAGTAGATAAATGGATAATTATACTATAATATATCCAGAAAACAGAATATTATTCAGTGCTAAAAAGAAATGAGGTATAAAGCTATGGAAAGACATGGAAAAACCTTACATGCATAATGCTAAGTGAAAGAGGCCAATCTGGAAAGGCTACGTACTATATGATTCCAACTATATGACACTCAAGAAAAAGTAACATCATACATATATAGTATAAAAAGATCAGTGGTTCCCAGGGCTTGGGGGTAGAGGGAAAAGGAATGAATATATGGAGCCTGGAGGATTTTTAGGGCAGTGACTACTCTGTATAGACACTATAATGATGGATACATGTAATTATATATTTGTCCAACCCCACAGAATGTTTAACAACAAAAGTGAGTCCCAATGTAAACCATGGACTTTGGATAATAATGATGTTTAGGTGTAGATTTACTAATTTTAACAAACATCATACCCTGGTGAGGGAGCGGTATAAGGAAAGCTACACACGCGTGCAGGTTGTGGGTATATGGAAAATCAATACACCTTTCCTCAATTTTGCCATGAACCTAAAACTGCTCTTAAAAAAGTAAAATATTAACAAAAAGCACAGGAAAAACTTCTCAACATCATAAGTCATCAGTGAAGTACAAATAAAACAAACTGAGATACCTCAAAATACACACAAAAATAACTGACAACACATAATATTGGAGAAGATGCAAAGCAAAAGTCTCATCAATTACCAGTGGGAATACAAAATGATACAAACACTTTGGAAAGCCTTAGCAGTTTCTTTTTAAAAATTATTATTATTTTTTTAAGATTTTATTCATGAGAGACCAAGAGAGAGAAGCAGAGACATAGGGAGAGAGAGAAGCAGGCTCCCTGCAAGGAGCCTGATGCGGGACTTGATCCCAGACCCTAGGATCACGGCCTGAGCCGAAGGCAGACGCTCAACCTCTGAGCCACCCAAGCATCCTCTTTTAAAATTTTTTTTTAAAGCTTTTATTTATTTATTCATGAGAGACACACAGAGAGAGAGAGAGAGAGAGAGAGAGAGAGAGGCAGAGACACAGGCAGAGGGAGAAGTAGGCTCCATGCAGGGAGCCTGACGTGGGACTTGATCCCCAGTCTCCAGGATCAGGCCCTGGGTTGAAGGTGGTGCTAAACCGCTGACCCACCCGGGCTGCCCATATTATTTATTTTTAAATTACAGTACAATTAACATACAGTGTTATATTAGTTTCAGGTATACAATATAGTGATTCAGGATTCTATACATTATGCAGTGCTCATTATGGTAAGTGTACTCTTAATCTCTGTTGTCTATTTCACCCTTCTCCCCAGTCACCTCCCCTCTGGCAACCACCAGTTTGTTGCCTATAGTTAAGTCTCTTTTAGTTTGGTCTTTTTTGTTGTTGCTCATTTGTTTTGCTTTTTAAATTCCACATATGAGTGAGATCATATGGTATTTGTCTTTCTCTTATTTCACCTAGCATTATATTCTCTAGCTTTTTCCATGTCATTGCAAATGGCCAGATTTCATTCTTTTTTTTTAAATTTTTATTTATTTATGATAGTCACACACACAGAGAGAGAGAGAGGCAGAGACATAGGCAGAGGGAGAAGCAAGCTCCATGCACTGGGAGCCTGACATGGGATTCGATCCCGGGTCTCCAGGATCACACCCTGGGCCAAATGCAGGCGCTAAACCGCTGCGCCACCCAGGGATCCCAGATTTCATTCTTTTTTATATCTAAGTAATATACCATCATATATATAAAGATGTGATATATCACATCTAGAAGATATATATCTCTATATCTATGTATATATCTCTCTATATATATCTTACATCTTCTTTATCCATTTATTTATCAATGGACACTTGGACTGTTCCCATAAGCTGGCTATGGTAAATAAGCTGCAATCAACACAATGTGAATATATCTTTTTAAATTAAATTTTTCATTTTGAGTAAATACCAGTAGTATAATTACTGGATTATTCTGATAATTACATTTTTATTTTTTAAGTGTTTATTTAAATTCCAGTTAGTTAACATACTAACATATCCAGTGTGATATTAATTTCAGGTGTATAATATAGTGATTCAACAATTGTATACAAACAACCAGTACTCATCACAACTGCTCTCCTTAATCTCCATCACCCATTTAACCCATTCCCCTCCCCTCCAGTAACCCTGTTTGTTCTCTATAGTCTGTTTCTTGGTTTGCTTCTGTTTTCCCCTTTGCTTATTTGTGTTGTTTCTTAAATTTCACACAGGAGAGCCACTAGGTGGCTCAGTCAGTTGAGCACCTGACTCTAGGTTTCAGCTTGGGTCATGATCTTAGGATCCTAAGATCCAGCCCCGCATCAGGTTCAGTGCAGTTTGTTTATCCTTCTCTTTCTGCTCCTCCCCCTGTGCTCTCTCTTTCAAATAAATATATTTGTCTTTCTCTGACTGATTTATTTCACTTAGCGCAATACTCTCTAGCTCCATCCCTATCATTGCTAATGGCTAGATTTCATTCTTTATGGCTGAGTAATATTCCAGGATATATTTATCTCCATATATATGGATGGATATATATATCACTTCTTCATTATCCATTCATCAGTTGTTGAACGTTTGGGTTCTTTCTATTTTGGCTATTATAGATAATGCTTCTATAAACATTGGGGTGCAATGTACACCTCTGAATTAGTGCTCTTATATCATTTGAGTAAATACTTAGTAGTGCAATTGATGAATCAAAGGATAGTTCTATTTTTAACTTTTTGAGGCACCTCCATATTGTTTTCCAAAGTGGCTGAACCAGTTTACACTCCCACCAACAGTGGGAGGGTTCCCCTTTCTCCACATCCTCACCAATACCTATTGTTTCTTGTGTTACTGATTTTAGCCATTCTAAGTGTGAGGTGTTATCTCACTGTAGTTTTGATTTGCATTTCCCTGATAATAAGTGATGTTGAGCATCTTCTCATGGGTCTGTTGGCAAGCTGGATGTCTTCTCTGGGGAAATGTTTGCTCATGTGTTCTGCCCATTTTTCAATTGGATGATTTGTTTTTTGGGTGTTAAGTTGTATCAGTTCTTTATATATTTTGGATACTAACCTTTTATTGGATTTGTCATTTGCAAATATCCATTGCCATACCATAATTACCTTTTAGTTTTGTTGATTGTTTCCTTCACTGTGCAGAAGCTTTATCTTTTGATGTAGTCCCAATAGTTTATTTTTGCTTTTATTTTGCCTCAGGAGACATATCTAGAAACATGTTGTGGTAGCTGATGTCAGAGACTTTACTGCCTGTGCTCTCTTCGAGGATTTTTATGGTTTCAAGTCTCACATTTAGGTCTTTAATACATTTCAAATGTATTTTGGTGATGGTGAAAGACTGTGTTCCAGTTTCATTCTTTCACATGTAGCTGACCAGTGCTTCCAATACTATTTGTTGAAGAAACTTTTTCCCATTGGATAGTCTTCTCTCCTTTGTTAAAGATTAATACATGATATAGTGGTGGGTTTATTTTTGGGTTTTCTATTTGTTCTATTGATCCACGTGTTTATTTTTGTGTCAGTACCAAACTGTTTCATGATAGCTTTGCAATATAACTTGAAGTCCAGGATTGTGGTATCTCTAGCCTTGCTTTTTCTTTTTTAAAACTGCTTTGGCTAAATGGACTCTTTTGTGTTTTTTTTTTAAATAATAAATTTATTTTTTATTGGTGTTCAATTTGCCAACATACAGAATAACACCCAGTGCTCATCCCGTCAAGTGCCCCCCTCAGTGCCCGTCACCCATTCACCCACACCCCCCGCTCTCCTCCCCTTCCACCACCCTGAGTTCGTTTCCCAGTTAGGAGTCTTTATGTTCTGTTTCCCTTTCTGATATTTCCTACCCATTTCTTCTCCCTTCCCTTATATTCCCTTTCACTATTATTTATATTCCCCAAATGAATGAGAACATATAATGTTTGTCCTTCTCCGATTGACTTACTTCACTCAGCATAATACCCTCCAGTTCCATCCACGTCAAAGCAGATGGTGGGTATTTGTCGTTTCTAATGGCTGAGTAATAACCATTGTATACATAAACCACATCTTCTTTATCCATTCATCTTTTAATGGACACCGAGGCTCCTTCCACAGTCTGCCTATTGTGGACATGGCTGCTATAAACATTGGGGTGCACTCCCGGCATTTCATTGCATCTGTATCTTTGGAGTATAACCCCAGCAGTGCAATTGCTGGGTCGTAGGGCAGATCTATTTTTAACTCTTTGAGGAACCTCCACACAGTTTTCCAGAGTGGCTGCACCAGTTCACATTCCCACCGACAGTGCAGGAGGGTTCCCCTTTCTCCACATCCTCTCCAACATTTGTGGTTTCCTGCCTTGTTAATTTTCCCCATTCTCACTGGTGTGAGGTGGTATCTCATTGTGGTTTTGATTTGTATTTCCCTGATGGCAAGTGATATGGAACATTTTCTCATGTGCTTGTTGGTCCTTTCTCTGTTTAAAACATAAGTAGCTCTTTTTCCAAGCCTCTTTCCTCTTTTGTAATTCCAAACTGTCTTTAGCAAGGACCTGGGAGCCATCCTTTGAAATAATGTAATCCTCAAGGAAGATAGCACCCCTATTCCCAGTCTCTGTGGGAGGGCAGGAGCTAGCTTCTAACAGGCAACAACCAGCAAGCACACATGGCCTGATTGCAGAACCACAGGAACAAACTTCAGCAAGTTACTCAATGTGTTCTACAGGTCCACCTCCCCTCTACAGTCCTCCAGGGCACTCCCATTGTCTCACTCAGCCCTCACACACCCTCCCACCCTTTGTTTCAGCAGAACTGAGCTCAGACTGACCTCCTTGCATGGAGTCTTCCTTGCCTGTTTAACTTAGTTCAGTGCAATTCTTGCTTTGGCAGACGAAAACTAAGACATGTGAGCTTCCGTCAGCACTTAACTTCCATGTTCCTTTCCTGTATTTATCGGACCGTTACTGTGTTCCGTCAGTTGAAATATTCTAATCACCTCAGAAATGGGTACAAGTAGTGTCCAGTTTCTTTTAGATGATGAAACAAGTTCGGTGAAATCAAACATTTACCTTGAGACATTGCTGTAACCTGAACGTCCGTGTCCTCCTTGCCTCCCCAGGTTTGTATGTTGAAATCCTAGCCCCATTAGGTCATGAGGATGGAGCCCTGATGAATGCCATTAATGCCCTTAAGACACAGGCCCCAGGGAGCTCCCTTGCTCCCTCCACCCTGTGAAGGACACAGTGAGAAGAGGCCTGTCTGTGAATCAGAAATCAGGCTCTCACCACACACGGGACCTGTATGAAGCTTTGAGACTTCCCAGCCTCAGGAAGTTACTCAGAGTGTCCTACTGTGAGAAACACATCTTGTTTTTAAGTACCCCAGTCATGTGCTGACTGGGGCAGTCACACAGCACATACGTTCTGGACTCAGCAGGCCGAGACCCACAGGTGTCTCCAGAGCCCTGCCTTTCAAGTACTTGCAACAGTCAAAATAAAATTTTGTTGATTTTGCTCTGGTTAGGGACACGTGGGGGCTCAGTCTGTTAAGGGTCTGCCTTCTGCTCAGGTCATGATCCTGGAGTCCCAGGATGGAGCCCCACCTCCAGCTCCCTGTTCAGCGGGGAGCCAGCTTCCCCCTCTCCCTTCGCTCCCCTGGGCTTCAGGCTCTTAGCTTCTCTGTTTGGGGGTCCAGAGAAGTATCTCTTACTTCCTGTGCTTGCTTTGGTGTCTTTGACGCGGAGGGCACTTTCTCCTCCCTGGGAAGCCCTGGATGCATGCCCCAGAGCAGGGGGACCCGGACAGGCAGAGGACGGGAGTGAGGTCCTGTGAGGATGGAGGGCCAACACCGGGGTGTGGTGGCCCCTGACATTCGATAGTGGGGTGCAAGTCATACTAGAATATGTGTGTTACGTACAGGGGGGCTGGGGTGTCATTTTGGAGCGCAGCAGGGAGCGCTGTGGAGGGTTCCCGCGTATTTGGGGCTTGGGGGGTTTCGGGCTCTGCACTCAAGAATGAGGCTGGCGGGTCGGCCTCCGGGGGAGTCTGGGGAGCACCCCTGCCTCCCCGGGGAATCTGGGGAGAAGACGCCAGGCGGGCAGGCCCCACACTCACCGCTCTCACGGCTCCAAACCACCAGGGCCACAGCTCCGCCTCCACCCCCACCTCTGAGGGACACGCGCCCTCCCCGCCGCAGCGCCTCCTCCCAACGCCTTCGCCAACCGCCCAGCTGAGAGTTCTCGCGAGGCTCTGGTCTCCCGCCTCGGCCCCTGCCTCGCGCATGCGCGCACACGCCCGGCCCCAGGCCGCCCCTTCCCCCCTGCGGCCCTCGCGGCACGCGTCTCCGCACCCTCTGTGCCCCGGACACTCTCTCAGAGCGTGAGGCCTCGTTAAACTCCTCTCTCGCGCCCTGCCTGAGGCACCCAAACCCCGAGGGCCCTACCTCGTGGCCGTTCGCCCGCTTCCGGGCTCCTGGCCCCTGCCCCGCGCCAAGCGACCCCATCATCCTCCGCCTGTCCGGGTTCCCTCGTGCCTCGGGTGCCTGATCACCCTCGCAGGCCGGTAGCTGGCGGCGGGAAGTGGGAGGAGATTCAGTGGCCACTGCCCTCTACGGTCTGTGGGGGTCAACAGGTAACTGGCAGAGGTGCAGGCACAGGAGCTTTGGGGCCACTCTGCTTTGGGGCCACTCAAAGCCCCGGACGCGGACGCGGCCGTGGGGCGACCCGTGTGTCGCTCCGCAGCCTGCGCCGCCTCCTGCCTGGGCCTGGGCGGCCTCCGCCCGTGGCTGCTCAGCGCGTGGAGACCCCTGTGCGTCCTCCGCGCGCTCCCCTGACCCGCCGCCCGCTCCCTGGGCCACGAGGTAGGGCCCTCGGGGTCTGGGTGCCTCAGGCAGGGCGCGAGAGAAGAGTTTAAGGAGGCCTCACGCTCTGAGAGAGGGTACAGGGCACCCACAGATTGGTCCATGGTTGCCTCTTTGCAGGACCCCACCCCAATACCCACCTCCACTGTAGCGTAATGGTTGGCAGCCCAGGTTCTGAATTCTATCAGAGGGCGCTTCTCTTCCCTACTGGACCAGGTATCAGGTTCTGGCCTCTCAGCGCCGAATGGATCTGGGCTCCTGAACTGTCAGTTTCTCGTGTTTTTTGTTTTTTTGCTTTTTAAGGTTTTACTTATTTATTCATGAGAGATAAAGGGGAAGAAGCAGGCTCCTTGCAGGAAACCCAATGGGGGACTCGATTCCTGGACCTGGATAAGGCCTTGAGCCATGTCATATGCTCAACCACTGAGCCAGTCAGGGGGCCCCTTAAACTGTCAGGTTAAGGCTTTGTCAGGAGAGGGTGCTAAGCGTAGCTGTAAGGACGTACAGAGAGAGAACTCCCTACTCCATTTGCTGTGTAGTTGTCAGGCTCTTAATGGGTACACTGAGGGATGTTCCTGCTTGGTTTTTACCCCCCACCTGTGCAAACTTAGCATTCCTCTAGCAACGAGTATAGTTTATTTATTTTATTTTTAGATTGTGTTTATTTATGAGAGACACGGAGAGGCAGAGACATAGGCAGAGGGAAAAGCAGGCTTTCTTCCCGGAAACCCGATGTGGGACTTGATCCCAGGACCCTGGGATCACCACCTAAGCCAAAGGCAGATGCCCAACCACTGAGCCACCCAGGTGCCCCTGTTCCTGCTTGCTTGCTGGGTGCTCCTGTGTAAATCCCTTAACCCCTCTGAGCCTCCGTGTCCAATGAGGAAAATAGAATGATTACCTCACCCTGAGGTTTGTAGTAGGATTAAATGATGCAATGCATGTAAAGAGCTTAGCAGGGGAAGTGACGCTTTTTTTGTTTGTTTCTTGCTTGAAGGTAAGAGGTGGGTTGCAAAATAGGGAGGGCCAGTGAAAAAGACCACCTGACTGAAGGAATTATTTTAAAGGATCATTAATAAAGCCAACTGGCGATGAGATGAAACTAAATAAAAATAATAATATTAAATAAAAATAATAAAATGATTTCCTCTCTCTTTTTAGAGATGGACAGCCTGGGAAACAAATTTTACAATTACTGAAATCACATGCCAGAGATCTATGGGTAGTTTTGGTTGGAACCCATGGAAAGTTGTATTACACCTAAAAACAGTAAGACAGAAAATATCACTTTATTACCCACAATATCCAATTGAGGATATAAAAACCACCACCCCTAAACCATCCCAAAATACAACAGCTTCAGTAACTTTCCATTTTGTAATTTCAGGAGGATCATCCTCCCATGAATCTAGAGAAGTGATTAGATTTCTCATGTTTATTATGAGACTTCATGTGCCTAAACAATCAGAAGAACTTTGTCTCCCTTTATATCTTATTTTTCTTTCATTCCTTCTTAATCAGAGAGTTGGGCAAGAGTGAAAAGTAAATACGCTGTTTTTAAATAATGTTTTTGCTTCTTGGACTCTAAATGTTCTTGGTGCAAAGATTCTCTTACAAATGTAGAATCTTGGTTTGAATTTTGGAAATAATCCAACTTATCCACATAAATTTTGATACTGATTTCAATTAGACTTTTTTGTTACAAAATTGGTGTGTGTATATGGGTGTGTGGGTGTGCATATATATCTATGGGAAAGAGGATTTACCCCCAGGCTTTATGATCCTCTTATGTATAATTCAGCTGCTAAAACATAAAGCTTTTACTCTTCAGGGTGTCCATCTGACAGCTCCATCATTTCTGGATGTTTCTGTCCAAACATTCAAAATACTCAGGAATAGATCCTTGTCCCCACCTTGATAAATGCATAGAAAATGGAAATTTTACCAAATGCCTTTAGATTTGCACAAGCAATCCATGTAAGTCTACAAAGAATTGACGTATGGGGATCCCTGGGTGGCCCAGCGGTTTAGTGCCTGCCTTTGGCCCAGGGCGCGATCCCGGAGACCCGGGATCGAATCCCACGTCGGGCTCCCGGTGCACAGAGCCTGCTTCTCCCTCTTCCTGTGTCTCTGCCTCTCTCTCTCTCTCTCTCTGTGACTATCATAAATAAATAAATATTTAAATAAATAAAAAGAATTGACATATGGTCCCCTTTGGGGGAGTCTTTATTACATAAATATATGTATATATACAGATATACACACAGAAATGCCCCTCCATGTATCCAGGTGTAGTAGAAAGTACTGAAGAAGACAGCATAGTGTCACTAGTTAGAAGTGAAACTCATTGCACCTTTTTCTCATTAAGCTTCTATGTTTTCTTGTTTAGCAAAGGTCATGAAGACTTCTTCCAGTGTTATCTGACTGATGGAATAGTCTTCTAAATGGAATTTCTTGTTAGCCTCCTCCAAAATACCAAACACCTTTAACAATGATAGCAATAAAAAGTACAGTTACCACTGCAGCCATCCCCTCCAGTGCCCAACCCAGATGAGCCTCTCCACCACTTCCTCCAAGTCCTACCAAGTTATTGTTTAATGACAAAAAGCACAGAAGGGGGAAATGAGAAAAAGAAATGATCATTAAGAATCTGCAAGGAAGCAGTTCTCTGGCTCCATTTTCTTCAGGGGGACAAAAAAAAAAAAAATCTAGAGGTGGAAATTTGAAGCAATTAAACTCTAGGAACAATTGAAAAGTAACCCAAAGTCTCTGCTCCTTCTATAACATTAGGCTCCCATTCCACACTACAATCCCAAACACTTCCTACCATTAGTGCTTTCTTAGCATGTAATATTAGAAAAGCATGGTTGCTACAATCACCTTTCCCCAGCCATTGTCCTTGCTGGGAATGTAGTAGTTAAGGATCCCTTGGTTCTCATGTTTTAATTCACTACCTAGGAAAGGACAGATAGATGAATAATCTTATACATTCCATTTTAAAGTTCTAAAATATTCCTACATCAACTTAATTATACACAGTAGAGGGTGAATAAATTTGGCAAATAAAAGAGGGACATCATCCAAAAGCCCACGTCTTTCGTATATATGTGACATGGTTAACATTATATGTTCTCATTCATTTGGGGAATATAAATAATAGTGAAAGGGAAAATAAGGGAAGGTAGAAGAAATGTGTGGGAAATATCAGAAAGGGAGACAGAACGTAAAGACTGCTAACTCTGGGAAACGAACTAGGGGTGGTAGAAGGGGAGGAGGGCGGGGGGTGGGAGTGAATGGGTGACGGGCACTGGGTGTTATTCTGTATGTTAGTAAATTGAACACCAATAAAAAAAAAATAAAAAATTAAAAAAAAAATTCTTTCAGTAGGCTTTAGTCACAAAAAAAAAAAATGTTAGTTCATATACACAGTTTTAAAAACTTGAGCCTCTACAATGCTATTGTTACTACAAACCAAGTCTTGATAATATGAACTGGCAGGATTTTCTTTCTGGTTGTGTGATTATGTATGCATGTACAGTGTATTTGCTGGGGACTAGAGCAGGACAAGGCTTACTATTCACATGCCATATGAAAGAGGAAATCACACATATAAATCTGCAAAGTCAGGCTGTGTGTTCTTATTTCTTTTACAGGTGAATAAGAATCCACTGGCGGAATGAGGGAAGGAGTGGGGTATCCATTTCAAATTCAGAACAAACAGATGTGCTTATACTTATCAATGCAGATTTGCAAATTATTACTAATTAAATTAATTGGGGTTAAAATCGTTTTAAGAATATATGTTAAAGTAGTCAAAGAAGTCAAGACTGAGGTGGGTCTAATTCCTTGGCAGCCTATAAGTAAATCAAAACCTCAGCCAGGGTAAATGCACTTGAATCTGAGAAAATGAAACTCAAGAACAGACAATCAGAAATAGCCAACTAGGTTTTTGCAAATTAGACAACTGCTTAAGCTAGAGCAAACTAAATATTCCCTTGTTTACCCACATATCTTTTCTATATAAACCTTTCCCTTAGCTCCTGTTTGTGGAGTCCTCTTCATCACTTTTAGAGTGATGCTTCCCAATTAGAATTGATATATGCTCTAATAAACTCTTGAAAATTGTAATTTGTGCCAGTTAATTTTTTACTAGTTTTGGTGTCAGAATTGGAGTCCAATAGTATCCTTCCACCCAATGGTCCTGGGAGCAAAGAGCAAATAGGCACAGGTACTTGCTGGGCCCTTTTAGCTCACTACTTTCACACTATGCCTGAAAGTCTTGCGTATGGATGTCCCTTTTGAGTATCTGAGCTCTTCACTATTGTGTCATGAGCTCTCTGACTAGATTTGAGCTTGTCTTTTACCAGACTGGTTCTGGAGTTGAACAGGGTCTGATTTAAACATTATTAGCTCTCTGACTTCAATCAAACTGGGTCCAGGGTCAGACTGGATCCAACTTAAACTGGGGTAAATTCAATGTGGGGCCATAGGTAAAATTTTGTTTTAAGGAATGGAGAGGAAAAAATTAGTTTCTCTGAGTCCAAAGAGTCTAGGACTTCCATCTGGGAATCCAGCTAAGTATTATGTACAGAAATTATGGGCTTATGTTGTTTATCCATTCTGTCAATCTCTGTCTTTTGATTGGAGAGGTTTAAAGGTTTAAATCTTTTCTGGCCTTCCTTCCTAGAAGACAGCTCTGCCAGGTATATTATTCTTGGCTGCAAGACACTTTTTTCTTTCAGTATTTTGAATATGTAATCTCTTGGCCTGCAAAACTTCTGTTGAGAAATCTGGTCATGGTCTTATAGGAGACCCTTGCATGACACCTTTCTCTTGCTGCTTTCAAAATTCTCTTTTGTTTCTGATATTTGGGAAATGTATTACAATGTGTTTTTCAGTTAACTTTTTTCTACTTCAACTATTTGGGGTCCTTTGGGCCTCACGAATAATGTCTATCCATATCCTCCTCAAGTTTGGAAAGTATTCTGTCATTCTTGCTGTAAGTAGACTTTCCGTTCCCTTTTAATCCCCATAATGCATATATTTCCATTACAATGTCCCATAAGTCCTGTGGGCTTTTTTTTTTTTTTCCTATCATTTTGGTTTTTTTTTTTTTTTTTTTCATCTCTGAATCACTTCAAATGGTGTATCTCATAGTTCCTGATTATTTCATTTGCTTGGTTGAGTTTGCTGTTGAAGCTCTCTATTGAATTCTTCAGTTCAATCATTGCATTTTTCAGCTCTAGGATTTCTGTTTGTTTGATGGTGTGTATTCTTGTATTTTTCATTTTCTTCATGTATTGTACAACTAATTATGTTTTAGTTGTCTGTGTGTTCTTGTAGTTTGATAAACCTCTTTTTTTAAAAAAAGGTTTTTATTTATTCATGAGAGACACAGAGAGAGAGGCAGAGATACAGGCAGAAGGAGAAACAGGCTCCCTATAGGGAGCCCGATGTGGGACTCCATCCCAAGACCCCAGGATCACAACCCAAGCTGAAGGCAGATGCTCAACCACTGAGCCACCCAGGTGTCCCTCGCTAAATAAACCTCTTTAAAAGGATTATTCTAAATTCTTTGTCAGATAGTTAAGAAACCTCTCTTTAGGGTCAGTTATTGGAGATTTATTAGTTTCTTTTGGTGGTATCATGTTTACCTGATTCTCTGTCATCCTTGATTCTTTGTGTTTGTACTCGCCCATTTGAGTAAGTAGTCTCCTAGACCTTATAGGTTCACTTCATCAGGGACAGACCTTCATCTATCAGCTTGAGGTAATGGACTATTTATGTGGTTGCTTCCATGGGCAATCAGTGCTTGTTATCAGGGCCTTGGTTTGGGTGGGTCCATTGCTTGTGCTCTAAAGTAGCGGGAAGAGGAGAGGCTGTCTGGTCAGATAGGGCCAATGGCTCAGCTCCACAGCTGGGCAGAGCTACTGGCTGGAATCTCTGACAAGACACAGATGAAAGTGAGGCTGCAGGATGGGCTCCTTGGCTTCCTGGGTTCTCTGGCCAGACTTCCTAGTTGGGCAGCAGTTGGTCAGGACTTTGCATTTGCTTCTCCAGCAAGCAGGTTTGTAAAATAGGCTTCACACCTGGCACAGCCTGTTGGCTGGGGACCCAAATCAGGAAGAAGTACCCTCTGGCTCCCAGAGGCCAGACATAGAACCAGCTCAGCTCTGCAGATGGGTGTAGCCACTGACTAGAATCTCTGCTCCAATGCCAGTACAAATAGGAATGTGATCTGCTAAAATCTGAGTGCTGGTTGCTTTAAGTACCACCCACCTTCTCTGTCCTATGTGATTCCCTGTGGTAAATCTCCTCAGTGATACCTGTAAGGTGAGACTCAAGTGGGCCTACCAGAAATTGTCCATCAATACTGGAGAACCTAATATTCACCTTTGGCTCTCTTTTTCCCACTGAAGAAAACATAGGCCTAGGTGGGCCCTCTCAATGTGCCAGCCTGGGGAAAAGGATGATGCAGTCAGTATGTAGCTGCTCCTCTTATCCTTCTAGTGTGATCCTTCTCAGTCTCTATTGTCCAGGAGGCTGCTTTAACCTCACTCCCAGGTTTTGGAATTTTCACAGTTGTGTCTCATCTATGGATAGTTGCTAGTTGTTGTTCTTGTGACTGGGGCTGAAGTCAAGAATGACCTATATTGTCATCTTGATGACATCACTCAATATTATAAGTTTCTAAGTTTCATTCATGTTGTTTCATATAGTACTAATTCACTCATTTTTCCTTTCTGTACAGTAATCTGGTATATGATTATTTCACAATTTATTTCCATTCACTTATTCCCCATGGGGTGCTTTTAGTGTCTGAATATTGTGACTATCACTAATTTAAAGGTTATTTTACTTATCTCATGGGATAAGTAGATGCAAAGATCTAAGGTATATTTGAAGGTGGAATTTTTTGGGTCATTGCTCTTTTTATAATTGGTTGTACCAACTTTGGTTTCACCTCAGAGGTGTGGAAAGTTGGAAACAGTGTACCCCTGCACTTCAAACAAGAAAAGGTTGGACAAATTGCAGATTAATGGCTTTTCTTTAACTCATCAGTTCTGTGATTAGGCAAACAATGGGCAAACAACTAACAATATGTGGGGAGAGACAGGCACCTGCAGGGAAAAACAGGATGAAAGAATTTGCTTTTACAAGGCAGGCATTGATGGATGCCATAGAGTAATAAGATTTTGCTAAAATTTTAACATATTGCTAAAAGTTGTGTATTACAGCTAGCATAAAATCATGGAGACCATTCTTTTGTTTTAACCTCTCTTAATTCAGTTTGTTTTAGTAGTGTTTTTTTTTATATATACAGCAGAGTTGGAATTTGCTTGTTAGCCAATCTGAAAAAAATATTTTTTATTTAGTTCGAGTTAAGCCTTTTTATTAGTTGATTGATTGATCGTTCCAATATGTTCTGTAGCAGGCCTCCTACACTGTTCTATAATTACATGGAAATGGAAATGCATAGATCTACATACATGCATAAATAAACATACATATTCCCATATGTGGTTGGTTCTACTTCCTGTTACATTTGTAATATACCAAAGGTTTGTGTTTTTGTTCTAATGAATAACTCCTTATTAATATCTTTATGCTAGTATCCATAATCCCATCTTTTTGAGATAATGTCTTTTGGTCCCCTTTATGAACAACATTTTCTGTGCTAGCGATCTCTTAGTTCCCTCTGCCAACATGTAATTTAAAGCAATATTCTATCATGTACAGCTGATATCTAATATATATTTAATGATCATATTTAACTTACCAAATATTTTTGCCTTCTTCCCTTGTTTTTGATAATTGTATTATACATGCATTTATAAAATACATATCAATTATGTGGTATTTTATCACACAAATACCCTTCATTTAGCCCTTACATTTATTCAACGTCCACAATTAGTTCTTATGCAGAAGCTTCTCCAACCATTTCTTAGTTGATCTGAAATTTTTTGTTCGTATATTCTTCAGAAAAGACTGATGGGAATAATATTCCCTGAGTTCTTATGTGTTCATGGCTGTGACTTTTAGTCTTGAAAGGCATTTTGGTTGGAGGAGAAAACCTTGCTTTCATTTTTCTTTCATTGAGTATCTTAAATATCTTACATGCTCTCCTAGCATAAAATTTTCTTGTAATAAAGTCTGTGCTCAATCTGATTTTATTTCCTTTATATATGACTTGTCTTTCTGTCTGAAAATCCAAAGGTCCCTCCTTACTTTATTATTAAAGTGCAATAGTTATATTAGACTATTCATTGGCATTAATGATTTGAGATCAGTTTTTTTGGGGGGAGCCTTATTGACTTTTCAATTAGGTTTTATTTTATTTTAAGAAATTTTCTTGATAGTATTTAGTATTTATTCTATCCTGTGACATTTTTTCTTTGTAGAATATTTTTACGATTGTGTTTAGTAATATTCCCTTCTTTCTTACTTTCCTTCAAATGCTTGTTTTTTTTATGTAGTATGTAATAGTTTATTTATTTATTTATTTATTTATTTATTTATTTATTTTTGTATACATTTTTTTGGAGTTCAATTTGCCAACATATAGCATAACACCCAGTGCTCATCCCATCAAGTGCCCCCCTCAGTGCCCATCACCCAGTCACCCCAACCCCCTGCCCACCTCCCTTTCCACCACCCCTTGTTTGTTGTTTATATTTTTGTTTGATGTTTTCCTCTTTTCCTCCATTCCAATATCCATTTCCCTTATACTTCCTATACTATTTGTTCCTGGTAATTGTTTCTGAAATGTTTATTTATTTTTAAAGATTTTATTTATTTGAGAGAGAGACACAGCACGAGTCGGGTTGGGGCGCAGAGAGAGAATGGGAGATGCAGACTCGCTGAACAGGGATCCCAGTGGAGAACTCCATCCCAGGACCCTGAGATCATAACCTGAGCCAAAGGCAGACACTTAACTGACTGAGCCACGCAGGTGCCCCTGAATTGTTTACTTTCAAAAATGCTGTTAGTTGTCTTTCCATATCTCTTTGTTGTCTAGTCACCTAATTTCTTAGTCCTTCCTAAGATTTAGTATTTTCTGCCATGCAAATACTTACTTACTCTAAATATTTCTCGTTCCTCTGGTAACCCCCACATAGAAGTGGATATTCCAGCTGCCTTTCCATATAATATTTATTTCAACTTTTTAAAGGCCAATATTTATATATGGGTTCCATGTCAGTTCCTTTTTAATTCAGTCATATTTGAACAGCTATTTGCTCAAAATAATGTCAGGAAGAATGTACTTCTGTTTGTGGGTTTGTTTGTTTTCTGTGAAACTTCTATACATATTTTTTATTGGAGTTTATTTTGCCAACATATAGCATAACATCCAGTGCTCATCCTGCCAAGTGCCCCCTCAGTGCCCATCACCTAGTCACCCCAAACCCTTGCCCACCTCCCTTTCCACTACCCCTTGTTCATTTCCCAGAGTTAGGTGTCTCTCATGTTTTGTCACCCTCACTGATATTTTCACTCATTTTTTTTTCTGTGAAAACTTCTTAACACAACTAGGCACAAGAATTTTTTAAGAATAAACATTAAAAAGGATCTCGGGGTACCTGGGTGGCTCAGTTTGTTAAGCATCCAACTCATGATTTTGGCTCTGGTTATGATCTCAGAGTTGTGAGATTGAGCCCTGCATTGGGCTCCACGCTCAGCCCCCTTAAGATTCTCTCTTTCTCCCTCTACCCCTCCCCAGCTGAATTATGCACTCCCCCCTCTAAAAATAAAAAAAATTAAAAATCTAAAAAAATTAAAATGATCTCAATATGGAAGATAATAAATTTCAAGAACTCAGAAGAAATAGTTATTGGAGACCTATGCCATTTGGGGGGTGAAAACAACTAAATACTATTTAACCCATGTCTAACAAAGTTAACCTAACCAAACTAATTTACCTGGGAAAACTGTTGCAATATACTTTTTAAAATCCTCTAAAGTTTTCTCATCTGTATCTATCTTGAACTTAGCCTTCAGGGTGTAAACATTGCCAAACTTGTTCTTGAGGTGCTGAGGGCTGCCCAGGCACATGATTTTTCCCTTCACCATGATGGCCAGCCTGGTACAGAGAGCATCACATTCCTCCATACTAGCAAAACAAGACACCAGAATGATGTAAGGCTGAAAAGATCTCTACTGCAAGACATTCTGTAGCTCAAATTTCCAGTATTTTATGACTCTTTTTAAAATGGAAAGTTACATTTGCCCATCATCAACATCATGGAAAGTGAAGATACTTTCAAGTTCAAAGAAGTTGAGGATCAAATTCTCAAATGGAACAGATCCTAAACTTTCTGCCCTCTCCTCTCAGTGAGAATTCTTGGTTATTCCACTCATTAGGATTCAAGAGGAGTTCATATTTAGAAAAGTTTACTGTCCAAATATTACAAGCCCCAAATAATACCTCTCATAGTCATGAAAACACTTCCAACCCTTAAAGAAGCCTCACAATAAACCACACCTGTGAGAGGTAATGATGATGACTTTGTCACTTTCACGTGCCCTTGTTACTCTGTTCCAGAGCAGGCGCCGGGCCTCTGGGTCCATGCCAGTTGATGGCTCATCTAGGAAGATGACTGAGGGCTTTCCCATTAGGGCAATGGCATTACTCAGTCTACGTTTGTTTCCTCCACTTTATGGTCAAGGAAGGAGACAGAAAACAGAAGCAGAGATTAAGTTACATTACAGTAATTTAATACATCAAACATCTATTTAATACATATCATCTTTTACAGAAAATAGTTTGCCTATTTCCAAGATGCTGAGTCAGAGAACAAAGATACTAAAAATGCTGATTACATGCAGCTCAATCAAGGCACCAGATCTAAAACCACATGTATAAATCAAATCATTTTCATTTGAAACATAGAAACATGTTTCATTTGAAACATTTTGCTTACAAAATCATTTTTAGCTATGTTATCAGTGAAATTTATATTCTTTTTTTTTTTTAAATTTATAGTCTTTTTCTTGAGATTCCTAGATACACAAACTACATAGAGGCCACATCAATACAAAGAATCTTACATTTGTCTTTATTTGAGACACACAGAACTATAGAGATAGAAAAATAGTCTCTTTGCAATTCAATAGCTACAATTCTGATAGCACCAGAATTTTGAGTTCCATCCCAGCAAAGGGAAGATATAATACTGTCTAGGTTTGCTTTACTGCTGGCATCTAAACATTGTCAGGGCATTAGATTGCTTCACAGTAACTGCCTCTGTTTGGAACTCTGGTTAAACTGTGGGCACCCATTCCAAAAAGCAGAAACATAGGAGATTCATCAATATTGTCTGCATTGAGAACACCAGTATGATATCTCACCTGTAAGTGTAAATAAACTTGTCAGCATAGGGTTCCAGATTCAGTGATTGCAGCAATTTATTCACATATTGTGTAATCTGGGTCTCAGGAACTCCCCACAACCTGGCATACATGACCATTAGTTCCCGAGCAGTCATGTAATCCAGCAAAGCATCGAACTGTGGACAATAGCCAATTTTTGACCTTACCTGAAATAGAATAACAATGGGCACAGTTCAACTATCTTACTGAACATATAGTAAATATGGATAACATAGGAGACCTGTAGTTCTCCAGCTCATTCCTCTAAAGGTTAGAATCCGCAGAGTTTTTCTAAAGAATTTCTCCTCCAGTGACTATAGAATCATTGTGTCTGGAGGCTATTATCAGGTATCGGAACCAAAAGTGTGCAAAAGTATGGACTTTTCTATGATGTTATCTCCCTATATATGGCCATAATCATCTATTACATAAATGGAAAAATAATTTTTATTTTTTATTTTTTTTAAGATTTTATTTATTTATTCATAGAGACAGAGAGAGAGGCAGAGACACAGGCAGAGGGAGAAGCAGGCATCATACAGAGAGCCTGACGTGGGACTCGATCCAGGGTCTCCAGGATCACACCCTGGGCTGCAGGCGGCGCTAAACCGCTGCGCCACTGGGGCTGCCCGGAAAAATAATTTTAAAATAGCAGTGCACCTATTTACATAAGTATATTCACCTAATGAAGCAGAATGAAATAGAGTTTAGTCTACCACTGGCTCAACCTTTACTCATAGTAAGCCTAGAGGAAATTCTGATGACCATAAAAAGTAAAAGAGATCTAAATCACTAGTCTGATACACACTGTTAATAACTGGATGGATATTTTTGAAATTTGGGATCTTGGGCAGCCTGGGTGGCTCAGCAGTTTAGCGCCACCTTGGGTCCAGGGTGTGATTCTGGAGACCCAGGAGAGTCCCACGTTAGGCTCCTTGCATGGAGCCTGCTTCTCCCTCTGCCTGTGTTTCTGCCTATCTCTGTGTCTCTCATGAATAAATAAATAAAATCTTTAAAAAAATAAAATAAAGAAATTTGGGACCTTATTTTCTCTTATAAGACTTCATTGGTTTGGTCTCAAGGGATGCTAGGATATCATAGCCCAAGATTGTCACAGAAGGAGAGGCTAGAAAATAATATTTAGGTTCAGCTCAGTGACATCCTATTTTTGGTAGTGGTAGATAGATGGGCAATAACTGGAGTCTTCCATAGCTCTTTTATATGCAATATGACTTTATGACCATCATTTAAAATGTAGGTAAGTAGAATTGGGATCCCAGCTTTTATTTCAGTCATTTATTGATGATAAAGGAAGACAACATATTATAAAAATTTTATAATATTCAGACAAAATATCTGACTAAAACCTAAGTTAAAATCAACAATAAAAACAATGAATATTTTAAAAATATCTAAATTTTATACACTTTAAAACCAATTTTTAAGACTACATTTTTAATTCAGGTGTTAAGAGAACTCAATACATCTTGCAAAATATTTTGAACAACAGATATTTTGATGCAGTGAGAGGCCATTTTAAACAATGAAAAGGTAATAGTTAAATAAATAATCAGTTAACTCATAACAATATAAAAACCCCCACAGATTTAGCAGATTCTGGGAAGATGGTAGAGTAGGAAGCACCAACTTATCTCCCCATCTAGACAACAGTTACACTGGCAGAATCTGACTAGTAAAATATCTGGGAGCTCTGGAGTCTATTGAAAACTTGTAAATTCCAAGCAAAGATTTGTAAATTGTGATTAATTTTAATCAATTTCAGCTTTTAGTGCACTAGCACCTACCATCTTCTATTCCTAGCACTATGGTAGCATCTGTTCACATATTCCTGGAGCAGCTTGTACAGAGCTAGGGGAAGTCAGCTGGACTAAAGGTATCCTGTCCTCTAAATATTTGGCACCTGTACTCTGATTGCTTATTGATGCTTCCTTCACAAACAGGAAAGTAGAGTCCATTCAAAGGAAGAAAATAAGTCAATAGACAGTATCCCTGAGGAGAACCTGACAATAGACCTGTTGCACAAAGACTTTAAAAGACTTTCTTAAAGATGATCAAACAACTAAAGGAAGGTGTGTGGAGAAAGTAAAACAAAAAGATGTATAAACATAATGGAGATTATCAGTTAGGAGGTAGGAAATCTAAAAAGAAACTAAAAGAAATTCTTTTACCATTAAGTACATTAACTGCAGTGAAAAATTCACTGGGGGGATTCAAAGGCAATTTTGAGTAGCCAGAAGAAAGAAAAAGGAGACAAAAAGCATAATGGAAATTACTGAGCCAATGAAACAGAAAGAAAAAGGATTAAAGAAAAGTGGATAAAGCCATGAAACCTGTGGAACACTATCAAGTGGATGAATATGCATTGTTAGGGTCTCAAAAGAAGAGACAGGGACAGAGAGAATAGTTGAAGAAATGATGACTAAAAACTTCCCAAATTCAAAGAAAAATAATAATAAATAAATAAATAAATAAATAAATAAATAAATAAAATAAAATAAAATAAAAACTTCCCAAATTCAATGAAAGATGTGCATATGAATAATCAAGAAGCCAAATGAACTCCAAACAACATGAATTCAAAGGGACGCACACCATGATGCATTAAAATCAAACTTTCCAAAACCAAAGATAAAGAGAGAATTTTGAAAGATGTAAAGCAAAGACATGTCACTTACAAGGGATTATCAATAAAATCATAAACATATTTCTCATTAGAGACCTCATAGGTAGGTCAGAAAGTAGTGGGCCAAAATAGTCAAAGTGCTAAGTTTTTGCTAAGTGCAAAAGTTAAGAGAGTTCATTAATACTAGATCTACTCTGCAAGAAATGCTAAAGGAAGACCTACAGAATGAAATAAAAGGACACTAGAGTATAACTCAAAGCAGTATGAAGAAATAAAGATCTCAATTAAGGAGTTTATATATGGGCAATTATTATTAATAAAAGCAAATATTATTGTAACAAAAGTTTGTAATTTTTTCTACATGATTTAAGAAAACAATACACTTTCTAAAATTACTAGTCTAATAGTTACATGTTATTGCAATTTTGTTTTTTTTAGGCCATATTTTCTACATAATTGAAGAGACTAATTCATTTGAAATAATTATTAAAAAATAAAATAATTATTTGTTCATGTTTTTGGTCATAAAGATGTAATTTTGTGACATCAACAAACAAAAGGAGTAGGGACAGAATCAGGGAAATACAAATCAAAACCACAATGAGATACCACCTCACACCAGTGAGAATGGGGAAAATTAACAAAGCAGGAAACCACAAATGTTGGAGAGGATGTGGAGAAAGGGGAACCCTCCTGCACTGTTGGTGGGAATGTGAACTGGTGCAGCCACTCTGGAAAACTGTGTGGAGGTTCCTCAAAGAGTTAAAAATAGACCTGCCCTACGACCCAGCAATTGCACTGCTGGGGTTATACTCCAAAGATACAGATGCAGTGAAACGCCGGGACACCTGCACCCCGATGTTTCTAGCAGCCATGTCCACAATAGGCAGACTGTGGAAGGAGCCTCGGTGTCCATCGAAAGATGAATGGATAAAGAAGATGTGGTTTATGTATACAATGGAATATTACTCAGCCATTAGAAACAACAAATACCCACCATTTGCTTCAACGTGGATGGAACTGGAGGGTATTATGCTGAGTGAAGTAAGTCAATCGGAGAAGCACAAACATTATATGTTCTCATTCATTTGGGGAATATAAAAATAGTGAAAGGGAATAAAGGGGAAAGGAGAAAAAATGAGTGGGAAATATCAGAAAGGGAGACAGAACATGAAAGACTCCTAACTCTGGGAAACAAACTAGGGTGGTGGCAGGTGAAGTGGGCGGGGGATGGGGGTGACTGGGTGACGGGCACTGAGGTGGGCACTTGATGGGACGAGCACTGGGTGTTATTCTATATGTTGGCAAATTGAACACCAATAAAAAATAAATTTATGAATTAAAAAATAAATAAATTGAAAAAAAAGGAGTGGGGACAGAGCTATAAAGGAGCAGGATTTGTGTTATTGAAGTTATCCTGATATAAATGCAAATTAGAGTGTTACAAATTTAAGATGTTAAATATAATCACCATGGTAACTGAAGTAAACAGGTACAGAAGATGGACAAATGGATATGAAAAAGGAATTTAAACATTTCACTGAAAAAATCAACTAAATGCAAAAACAGACCACAAATGCAGGAAATAAGGGAAAAAAACAGCAATACCACATATAGAAAACAGAGAGCAAAGTGAAAGAAGTGAGTCCTTTCCTATTAGAAATTACTTTAAATGTATATAATTAAAATCTCCAATCAAAAGACAGAGATTGGCAGAATTATTGAATACACACAACCCAGGGGTACCTGGGTGGCTCAGTCAGCTAAGTATATGGTTCTTAATTTCAGTTCAGATCATGACCTCGTGGTCATGGGACTGAGCCCTGCATTGGGCTTTACGCTGGGCATAGAGCCTGCTTGAGATTCTCTCTCTCACTCTCTCCTCCTCCCACTTGTACTTTCTCTGTCTCAAAAACTCATGATCAATTCAATTCAACAAAACAAAAATTCATGATCCAACTATGTGCTGTCTACAAGAGACTCACTTTAGATCCAAAGATACAAATACATTGAAGGTAAAAAGATGGAAAAAGATATTCCATGCAAATGGTAAACAAAAGGGCAGGCTAACTATACTAATATCAGCCTAAATAGACTTTAAAAAATATAAGAGACAAGGAAGGGCATTATATATTAGTAGACATTTCAATGCAGCAAGAAAATACAATTACAAATATCTATGCATCTAATAACATATAAAATATATGGTGTGAAATTTATAGAATTGAAGGGACAAATAGTTCTACGATAATAGTTGGATACCTCAATACCCACTTTTAGTGATTGATAGAAAAATCAGACAAAAGATAAGTAAGTAAATTGAGGACTTAAAAACACAACTAACCAGATTTATCAAACATACAGAACACTACATGCAATAAAAGCATATACATTCTTTTCAAATGCACATGGGACATTTTCCAGGATGGAACACGTTAGGCTATAAATTGTCTCCATAGATTTAAAAAGAGATATCATACCAAATACTTTTCAACCACAATGGGAAGAAGTTAAAATGGATTACAAAAATAAAACTAGAAAATTGACAAATTTGTGGAAATTGAACAATACCCTTTTAAACAAGGGATCAAAGAAGAAATTACAAAGAATGTTAGAAAATTCTTAGAGATAAGTGAAAATGAAAACATACCAAAACCTATATGGCTTAGTGAAAGCATTGCTTAAGGGGTAAATTACAGCTTTAAACACACTAAAAAATAATATCTGAAATCTACAATCTAACTTTACAACTCAAAGAAACAAAAGGAAAAAATATTAAACACAAAACTACCAGAAGACAGGAAATAATAGAGCAGAGCAGAGATAAATGAAATAGAGAAGAGAAAAACAATAGAAAACATCAATGAAACCAAAAGTTGGTTCTTTGAAAAGAACAAAATTGACAAATCCCCAGCTAACCAGACTAAAGGGAGGCGGGCAGGGAAAGGCAAGGTCAAATGCTTAACAGCACTGGATTTGGCAATGATTTCTTAAATATGACATCAAAGGCAAACGAAAGAAAAAATAGACAAATTGGACTTCATGAAAAATTAAAAATGTTGTGCATCAAAAAATACTATCAACTAGGAAAAAATGCAACCCACAGAATAAGAGAAAGACTGCAAATTATATATCCCATAAGAGATTAATATCTGATTTTATAGAGAACACCTAAAATTCAACAACAAAAACAACATCCTGATTCAAACATGGGTAAAGGATTTGAATGAGCATTTCTTGAAAGAATATAAACAAATGGCCAATAAGCAAGAAAAGATGCAAATCAAAACTACAATGAAATACCATTTTGCATTCATCATGAGACATTTTCTCAGTACCTTTTGAAATGAGAGTGTAATTTTAACCTTTCATTCTATTAATGAAGATCACATTTATTAATTTATATTTGTTGAATTATCCTTGCATTCTCTAGAATTCACCACTGAAATAATCTGGCCTGAGTTTTTTTTTTTTGAGGAGGTTTGATTACTGTTACAATTTCCTTAATCACTATTGATCGTTCCAATTTTATGTAGTCAGAAGTGGGATTTCTAGATCATATGATAATTCTATCTTGGGGGGCACTGCCATAGAGTTTTACACATTAGCTCTACCATGTGACAATTTTACCAAAGTGCACAAGGGTTCCAGTTTCTTCACATCCTAGACAACACTGTTTTTGATAGTAGACCATTTCTCTTTTTTTTTGTATATTTTTTTATTAGAGTTCAATTTGCCAACATACAGCATAACACCCAGTGCTCATCCCGTCAAGTGCCCCCCTAAGTGTCTGACACCCATTCATCCCAATCCCCCGCCCACCTCCTTTTCCACTACCCCTTGTTCCTGTCCCAGAGTTAGGTGTAACTCATGTTACATTACCCTCACTATTATTTCCCACTCCTTTTCTCTCCTTTCCGCTTTATTCCCTTTCACTATTTTTTATATTCCCCAAATGAATGAGACCATATAATGTTTGTCCTTCTCTGATTGACTTACTTCACTCAGCATAATATTCTTCAGTTCCATCCACGTTGAAGCAAATGGTGGGTATTTGTTGTTTCTAATGGCTGAGTAATATTCCATTGTATACATATACCACATCATCTTTATCCATTCATCTTTCCATGGACACCAAGGCTCCTGCCACACTTTGGCTACTGTGGACATTGCTGCTATAAACATACAGAATGTTCCCTCTATACCTACACTCTGAAGAGTTTTGATCAAGAATGGATGCTGTATTTTGTCAAATGCTCTCTCTCCATCTATTGAGAGGATCCTGTGGTTCTTGTTTTTTCTCTTGTTGATAATGATCAATCACATTGATTGCTTTACGAGTGTTGAACCAGCCTTGCATTCCAGGAATAAATCCCACTTGGTCATGGTGAATAGCCTTCTTTTTTTTTAATTTTTTTTCTTTATTTATGATAGTCACACAGAGAGAGAAAGAGAGGCAGAGACACAGGCAGAGGGAGAAGCAGGCTCCATGCACCGGGAGCCCGATGTGGGATTCGATCCCAGGTCTCCAGGATCGCGCCCTGGGCCAAAGGCAGGCACCAAACCGCTGCGCCACCCAGGGATCCTGAATCCCTTTCACTATTTTTTATATTCCCCAAATGAATGAGACCATATAATGTTTGTCCTTCTCTGATTGACTTACTTCACTCAGCATAATATTCTTCAGTTCCATCCACGTTGAAGCAAATGGTGGGTATTTGTTGTTTCTAATGGCTGAGTAATATTCCATTGTATACATATACCACATCATCTTTATCCATTCATCTTTCCATGGACACCAAGGCTCCTGCCACACTTTGGCTACTGTGGACATTGCTGCTATAAACATACAGAATGTTCCCTCTATACCTACACTCTGAAGAGTTTTGATCAAGAATGGATGCTGTATTTTGTCAAATGCTCTCTTTCCATCTATTGAGAGGATCCTGTGGTTCTTGTTTTTTCTCTTGTTGATAATGATCAATCACATTGATTGCTTTACGAGTGTTGAACCAGCCTTGCATTCCAGGAATAAATCCCACTTGGTCATGGTGAATAGCCTTCTTTTTTTTTAATTTTTTTTCTTTATTTATGATAGTCACACAGAGAGAGAAAGAGAGGCAGAGACACAGGCAGAGGGAGAAGCAGGCTCCATGCACCGGGAGCCCGATGTGGGATTCGATCCCAGGTCTCCAGGATCGCGCCCTGGGCCAAAGGCAGGCACCAAACCGCTGCGCCACCCAGGGATCCTGAATAGCCTTCTTAATGTACTGTTGGATCCTGTTGTCTAGTATCTTTTTGAGAATTTTTCGTCCATGTTCATCAGGGATATTGGTCTATAATTCTCCTTTTTGATGGGGTCTTTGTCTGGTTTTGGAATTAAGGTGATGCTGGCCTCATAGAACGAGTTTGGAAGTATTCCATTTCTTTCTATCTTTCCGAACAGCTTTAGTAGAATACGTATTGTTTCTTCTTTAAACGTTTGATAGAATTTCCCTGGGAAGCCATCTGACCCTGGACTTTTGTGTCTTGGGAGGTTTTTGATGACTGCTTCAATTTCCTTCCTGGTTATCGGCTTGTTCAGGTTTTCTATTTCTTCCTGTTCCACTTTTGGTGGTTTGTGGTTTTCCAGAAATGCATCCATTTCTTCTAGATTGCCTAAGTTATTGGGGTATTGCTGCTTATAATATGTTTTTGAAATAATTTGTATTTCCTTGATATTGGTGGTGATCTCTCCTTTTTCATTCATGATTTTATTAAGTTGAGTCTTTTCTCTTTTGTTTTTAAGAAGGCTGGCTAATGGTTTATCTATCTTCTTAATTCTTTCAAAGAACCAACTCCTGGTTTTGTTGATCTGTTCTACAGTTCTTCTGGTCTCTATTTCATTGAGTTCTGCTCGATCTTTATTAACTGTCTTCTGCTGGGTGTAGGTTTTATGTGCTGTTCTTTCTCAGTTCCTTTAGGTGCAAGGTTAGTTTGTGTACTTGAGTTTTTTCCTATTTTTTCAGGGATGCTTATATTGCGATGTATTTCCTTTCAGGACTACTTTTGCTGTATCCCAAAGATATTGAACAATTGTATCTTCATTCTCATTAGTTTCCATGAATCTTTTTAATTCTTCTCTAATTTCCTAGTTGACCCTTTCATCTTTTAGCAGTATGCTCTTCAACCTCCACATGTTTGATTTTCTTCCAAATTTCTTCTTGTGATTGAGTTCTAGTTTCAAAGCATTATGGTCTGAAAATATACAGGGGACAATCCCAAAATTTTGGTATTGGTTAAGACCTGATTTGTGACCCAGTATGTGGTGTATTCTGGAGAAAGTTTCATGTGCACTTGAGAAGTATGTGTATTCAGTTGCGTTTCAATGTAAAGTTCTGTAAATATCTGTGAAATCCATCTGGTCCAGTGCATCATTTAAAACCCCTGTTTCTTTGTAGATGTTGTGCTTAAAAGATCTGTCATTTGCAGAAAGTGCCTTGTTGAAATCTCCTGGTGTCTATGTGTCTGTATGTCTGAACTTTGGTCATTGATATACGTGGCAGCTCCCACATTATGGGCATAAATATTTATGATTGTTAGGTTCTCTTGTTGGATAGATCTTCTAAGTATGATATAGTGTCCCTCTCCAACCTTTCATTTTCAGACTCTAGGTGTCCTTACGTCTAAAATGAGTCTCTTATAGACAGAAAATAGATGGGTCTTGCTTTTTTATCCAGTCTGAAACCCTGTGTCTTTTGATGGGATCATTAAGCCCATTCATGTTCAGAGTTACTATTGAAAGATATGAATTTAGTGTCATCATGATTCCTATTCAGTCCCTGTTTTTGTGGATTATTTCTTTGGGCTTCCTCTTTCTTTCACAGAGTCCCCCTTAATATTTCTTGCAGAGCTGGTTTGGTGGTCACATATTCTTTCAGGTTCTGCCTATCTTGGAAGCTCTTTATCTCTCCTTCTATTCTGAATGACAGCCTTGCTGGATACAGTATTCTTGACTGCATGTTCTTCTCATTTAGAACGCTGAATATATCCTGCCAGCCTTTTCTGGCCTGCCAGGTCTCTGTAGAGACGTCTGCTGTTAAACTAATATTTCTCTTCATATTAGTTAGGGATCACTTGTCTCTTGCTGCTTTAAGGATTTTCTCTTTATCTTTGGAATTTGCAAGTGTCACTATTAAATGTCAAGGTGTTGCACGGTTTTTATTGATTTTAGGGGGGGATCTCTCTATCTCCTGGATCTGAATGCCTGTTTCCCTCCCCAAGTTAGGGAAGTTCTCAGCTATGATATGTTCAAATACACTTTCTGGTTCTCTGTCCCTTTCAGCGCCCTCTGGAACCCCAATGAAATGTAGACTTTTCCTTCTGAGGCTGTCATTTATTTCCCTTAACCTTCCCTCATGGTCTTTTAATTGTTTTTCTCTTTTTTCCTCAGCTTCCTTCCTTGCCACCAACTTGTCTTCTATGTCCAACTCACTTGTTCTTCTACCTCATTAGCCCTCATTGTTAGGACCTCCAGGTTGAATTGCATCTCATTTAATTGATTTTCAATTTCGGCCTGATTAGATCTAAATTTTGCAGTCATGATGTCTCTTGAATCCTTTATGATTTTTTCCAGAGCCACTGGCAGCTTTATAATTGTGCTTCTGAATTGACTTTTTTCTGACATCAAATTGTAATCCAAATTCTGTAACTTTGTGGCAGAGAGTACTGTTTCTGATTTTTTCTTTTGTGGTGAGTTCTTCTTTGTAGTCATTTTGCTCAGTGCAGAGTGGCTAAAAACAAGTTGTACTGGAAAAAGGAATTTAAAAAAAGAGAAAAAAGGGAAAACAAAGAACAAAAAACAAAAACAAAACAAAACAAAAACAAAAACAAAAACAAAACAAACAAGGAGGGGTATCCTCTGATTCTATATACTTTAAGTCCTCCAGCACTGTTCGGTAAAGAACTTGCTCTTCCCCGTCCTTCCAGCCTGTCTTCTGGGGGAGGGGCCTGCTGTGCTGATTCTCAGAGGTGTGCACCTGGGGGAGCTGCCCCGCCCCTGCTGGGTGCATGGCTCAGTGGGAGCTGTTTATCCTGTGAGGCCTCTGGTCCCTGGTGGCCCTGCTCAGTCCTAGGCACAAGGTGACACCAGGAGGAACAACAGTGGCGGCGGCCAGCTCTCCAGCCCTGGAGTCAGCTCCCTCAGTCACTACCGCAGCTTCCAGTGTACACGGGCCTGGATGCTCTGGGGGTGGGGGGCACTGATCTGCACAGCTCGGAGGTGCCCAGCGGCAGCAGTGTCCTCGCTGTCCTTTGTCCTCCCGGCCTCCGCCTGTCCCAAGGGGACTGCCGGATCCTGGGCTGTGTCCACTCCTGCCCTGGTCTCTGGGGCCTGCGCTGCTGTAATGGGCTCCTGGACGCACAGCACCCTCCTCACTCACCAAGCTGCCACCCGATCCACTGCCTAAGCTGCTCCCAGGGCCCCGGGGCGCGAGCTCCAGCCCCTTAGGGAGCTCAGCCTGCGGTGTGTGGAATGCTTCCTTGGGGCGCAGGTCCTCTGTTAGTGACCCTGGGAGCCTGAGGGCATCACTGCCCGTCCTGGGATCCTGCCCCAGCTCCCTACGAGCGCCTTTCCATCCGGGAATATTGGTGAAGCTCCTGCTTCTCCAGGCCTGGGCGTTCCTGTCCTGGAGGCCCTCCCCACCGGACCTTGACCCGGCTCATCACAGGCCCCTCCCCTTTGAATGCGTTTTTATTTATTTATTTATATTTTTTTCCATCTTCGTACCTTGATAGAAGTGCGAACTCTTCTCACTGTAGCATTCCAGCTGTTCTCTTTAAATCTCAGGCCGAATTTTTAGGTTTTCAGGATGATTTGAAAGTTACCTAGGTAAGTTGGTGGGGACAGGTGACTTGGGGACACTACTCCTCCGCCATCTTGCTCCGCCCCCAATCTGTGTGCAAACTTTTACGTGGATTTCTGTTTTCAGGTTTTTTCGGTAATGGCTAAGGGTTCAGTTGCTGGTTTATATCATATGAGTATGTTTAGTTTTGTAGAAAACCACCAAACTGTTTCAGAAAGTGTCTGCACCACTTTCTATTTGCACCAGAAATGATTGCTCCATAACCTATTCACCATTTGTTTTTGTTAGTTTTTCTGGTTTTGGCCATTGATACGGTGTTATCTCAATTTCATGGTTGTTATAATTTGCATTTCCATGAGGACATATGATGTGAAACTTCTTTTCATGTTATAATTTGCATTTCCATGAGGACATATGATGTGAAACTTCTTTTCATGATCCTTATGATCCTTTTATTTTCGGAGGCAACGGTTTTTTTTTTTTTTAATTTTTATTTATTTATGATAGTCACAGAGAGAGAGAGAGAGAGAGGCAGAGGGAGAAGCAGACTCCATGCACCGGGAGCCCGACGTGGGATTCGATCCCGAGTCTCCAGGATCGCGCCCTGGGCCAAAGGCAGGCGCCAAACCGCTGCGCCACCCAGGGATCCCGGGAGGCAACGTTTTAATGTTGCCTCTTTCATTTCTGATTTTTTAAAAGATTTATTTATTTGAGAAAGAGATGGAGAGAGCGCATGGGGGTGGGGGGCAGATGGGCAGCGGCAGAAGGAGAGAGAGAATCCAGAGGCCGACTCCCTGCTGAGCTTGAAGCCCAACATAGGGCTGAATCCCAGGACACTGAGATCATGACCTGAGCCAAAACCTAGAGTTAGCTGCTTGACCAACTGAACCATCCAGAAGCCTCTCATTTCTGAATTTATTTTTCGAGTCTTCTCTTTTTATTTTTTTTAATTAGTCTAGCTAGGGATTGGTAAATTTTGTTTATTTTTTCAAAAAGCCAATCAGTTTTATTAATTTTTTTCTCTTGGTTTTCTATTTCCTATTTGTTTATTTCTGCTCTAATCTTTATTATTTCCTTTATTTTTCTAACTTTGGGTTTAGTTTGTTCTTTTTTGTGTTCCTTGAGATGTACAGTTAGGTTATTTGATATTTTTATTTTTTAATTTTTTTTTATATTTTTATTTTTTTATCTGGTATTTGATATTTTTAATGTAGACAGCATATAATGCCATAAACTCTCATTTTAGTACTGTTTTTGTTAAACCTCTCAGTTTTGATATGCTTTGTTTTCATCTTCATTTGTGTTGAGATATTTTTTAAATGCTCCTTTATTTATTTTTAATTTATTTTTTAAATTCCAGGATAGTTAACACAGTGTTATATTAATTTCAGGTGTATAGTATAATGATTCAACAATTCTATACATGATTTAGCACTTTAAATGTACTCTTAATCCCTTTTACCTGTTTCACTTATTGCCCCCCACTCCTTACCTCTAAGGGATAACCACTAGCTTGTTCTCTATATTTTAAAGTCTGTTTTTTTTAAGATCTTATTTATTTATTCATGAGAAACACAGAGAGAGAGGCAGAGATATAGGAAGAGGGAGATTCAGGCTCTCTGTGGTGGAGCCTGATGCAGGACTCAGTCCCAGGACTCCAGGATCACGACTTGAGCCAAACATAGATGCTTGACCACTGAGCCACCCAGGAACCCCTAGAGTCTGTTTTTATTTTTTCTTTGACCCAGTGTTTGCTCAAGAGTGTGTTCTACAGTTTCCACATTATTTGAGGTTTCTCAATTTTATGCAGTTATTAAAATCTAGTTTTATTCCATTGGGTCAAAAAAAGATGCTTGATATATTGATCTTTTTAAAAATTGTTAAGCTTGTTTTGTGACCTAAAATTTCATCCAAATATATTCCTCATGTGCTTGAAAATATTGTATATTCTGGTGGGTTAAAAGTTCTGTATGTCACTTAGCTCCATTTGATATATAGTACTGGTCAAATTTACTCTTTATTCATATTCTGTCTGGATGTTCTATCCATTACTGAGGTTTCCTATTATTATTGTATCAGTTTCTCCTTTCAGATCTGTTGATATTTGTTCATATACTTAGGTGTTCTGATGTTGATATAAATATTTACAATAGTTATATCCCCCTATTGAGTTGACACTTTTTATCATTAGTGTCTCCTAATGGTTTTAATTAGTTTACTTTGTCTGCTATAAGTATAGTCACCCCTGCTTTCTTTTGCTTACCATTTGCATGAAATATGTTTCCAAAACTTCTCTTTCAGCCAATGTATACCCTTGAATTTAAAATGAGGTTTTTGAAGACACAACAGTTGTATCTTAATTATTTATCCATTCAGCCTGTTTCTTTTCTTGTGAAGAGTTTAGTCTATTTAGATTTACTGATAGAGAAGGATTAATTATGGCCACTTTGTTGATTGCTTTCTGTTTAACAGTTCTTTTGTCCCTCTTTTTCTGTCTTGCTATATTCCTTTGTGCATCATCGTTTTTGCTTTTTTGATTGACTGACTGATAGGGGTTAATTCCTTTTCTTTAATGTAACTTCTTAGATATTTTCTTTGAGGTTACCAAGGGGCTTACACAAAATGTTTTATAAGTCTCTTTTAAGCTCTTTTTTAACAACTTAAGTTCTCTGCTTTTCCTTCTTTTACCTCCACATTATATGCTATTTATGTCAAAATTTATATCTGTTTATATTATATTACATATCCCTTAACATAATTTAGATATAGTTGTTTAAATATTTTTTCATTTAACTTTTATACTACAATTAAAAGAAATTTGCCCACCACTAATACGGTAAGCCATTTCTGGTTTTGTCTATATACTTACCTTTACCAATGAGCTTCTTATTTTGTTATGCTTTCATATTGTTGGTTGTCTAGTGTCCTTTCATTTAACTTGAAAAACTCCTTTGAGCATTTTTAAGATTGCTCTAGTGGCGATAAACTCCCTCAGCTTTTGTTTGTCTGAGAAAGTCTTGATCTCCTCTATATTCTTGAAATACACATTTGCTGGGGAGAGTACTCTTGGTTGGCAGGTTTTGTCTTTCAGCACTTTGACTATATCCATCCCACTCACTTCTAGTCTTCAAAGTTTCTGCTGAACAATTCTCTGATCATGAGTGGGGGTTTTCTTGTATGTAACAAGTAACTTTTCTCTTTGTCTTTAACTTTATATAATTTGATTACATGTCTCAGTATGGGTTTCTTTGGATGCACTTTTTTTTTTTTTTTTTTTTACTGCTTTGGTCTTCTCGATCTGATGCCTCTATACTTCCTCAGTTTTGCAGTTTTTATCCATATTTTCTTTGAATAAGCTTTCTTTTCTGCTCCCTTCTCTCTCTTCCTTCTCAGACTTCCATAATACATATATTGGTCCTCCTGATGGTTTCCCTATTTTCCTTATGCTATCTTCACTCTTTTTCATTCCTTTTCCTTTTTCTCTGATCAGAAGATTTCCACTGACCTGTCTTTGAGGTTTCTTACCCTTTCTTCTGCTTGATGTAGTCCACTGTTGAATTCTTCTACTTAATTTTTCAGTTCAATTGTTGGATTCTTCAGATCTATGATTTCTGTTTGGTACTTTTGTGCATTTTCTCTTTGTTGAAATTCTCATTTTGTTCTTGCATTGCTCTCCTGAACTTGGTTAACATACTTATGATCATTACTTTGAATTCTCTGTCAGATAAATCACATATCTCATTAGGGTCTTTTTCTGGAGACTTACCTTGTTCTTTTGTTTAGAATATATTTCATTGTCTCTTCATTTTTTCCTGACTCATATATTATTTTATGCACATTAAATAAAAAAAGCCAACTCTCCCAGTCTAGACAGGTTGGCCTCATGTAGGAGAAATCACCTAGCCAGAGATTCTTCAAACCTCTTAAAACTTTATGCTTGCCCAATCGTCATTTACATTAGTGACCCTAGGAGATTAAAATCCCATTAGTGCCCTGGAATCTGAGGAAGTGCCCACAAGCCCATTCAGGCTCCCAGAGGATTACTAATTGCTTGCCCCATTAGCTCTAAGATGAAGATTAATTTGAAGTCCAACTTTTGTTGGGATGTTAGATATGTAGTCTATCCCTTCAAGCAAGAAACTGGGGTCCACGTATGTTAGTCTACTTGCTTTGTGCTGAGCCATGGGGAATGGCCACTGAAAGTGCTTATATACCTGTTGAAACTGCTTTTTTTTCTCTGCAGCCCTGGAAGAATTCTGAATGCCACATCCTGTCATCCTCCAGAGCTAGGAGATTTGGGACCAGTCCTTTGGGTGGCAGCCATAAAAACTAAGAAGCTACATTGTATGGTTTAAACCTCTCAGTCCTCATGGAGAAGCTGGAATTGGGGATTCTCTCCTGAATGTAAGGCACTGTGTTGTGGGTGGGGTTGACAGTGCGAATGTGTCCCAGCTTATCCTACCCCTTTTGATTTGAGTGTTTCCTCAATAGTATGATGTATAGGAATCTCCCAATTCATTTCTGAATTTCCCTCAGAGGCAACTGATCCCTGGGTAACTGTTTATTCAGTGTATCCATGGAAGGAGGGAAAGTCAGGCCTCTTATTGCACCATCTTGCTCTCCAATAGTTTCTAAAAATGGTAAAGACACGTTTGTCTTACATTCTCAGAATAAGGCTATTTTTATTATCCTACCATCTCCCCTCAAAAATTTATTTCTCTCTCTGAAATCCATTGGCTGAGTCAACAGTATCAATATCAATATGTGCCATGATTCCTACCTATCACTTTCCACTACTTGCCTCTTAGTTCTCCCCCAAGGAATCATGCTACTCACAACCCAGATAGTAATAGTGTCTTACCTCTAGGAGATTGTTGGTGATACTTAAGTTCTCAATGAACACATCTCCAGAGGTAGCAGTCTCCTCTCCAGTCAATATTTCAAAGGTAGTAGTTTTTCCAGCTCCATTTAATCCAAGCAATCCAAAGCATTCCTTCTTTTGGATTCCAAGGGAGATATTTCTGACAGCCAAAACAGCTGGATATGTAAAATATATCTTAAAAAAACACAGAAAGCACAATATAGCAAAGGATATTTATAGATTAAATACAAAAAATACATTAGACCCCTATGGATTACTATGGAGCTCAGACAGCTTCACAGAAACTCTTCTACTCTATTGGAGTAATACACATAGATTCATAAGACCACAATGAATCCTTGATGCTAATGGCATGCTCTTTAATAGGAATGAAATCATGGTAAGTTGGCATTATATAATATTACCTTTGTGAGTTCCTTAATAAGTACTGTGAAATTCAACAATTCCCGAGGCTGCTCCAGGATTCTGTTTCTTTCATGTTGTACATCATCATCTTCAGATTCCCCAGATAATTCTTTGGACACTCTATCCTATATTTTCAAAGACAGCATCATAGAGATGGATACCCTTTAGACATCTGGTCTAGATAACTGGTTGGCTTCAGGAAGACTTAACTGGGAGGTAATCTCAAATATGTCATAACAGAAAGTTCAAATCATCCCCAAAAGATTTCCTACATACGTATCACTTTAGCTGTCATGTATAAACTTATCCTCTATTTCCAAAGTTAAAAAATTATACTCCTATTCAAGAGCAAGTAGCTTGTTCTTATCAAAATAGATACTTCATCAAAAACTGGAACCACAACACTACACATTTTAAAGAAACATTTAATAATGCATATTTTATAAGATACAAATAGAGCTAAGAATAGGGAAGATATTAACTCTTTCTGTTCCAAGGAGTGGAATCCAGCAACCATTTCATATAGTAATTAAAAAAATATGAGTTCATCAGGAGATTTATGATGGAGAGGGGAGAAAAAGTTCAGGGAATTCCACATAGTGGAAAGAATATAAAAGAATACTTTAAGACTTTTCCATCACTGTTTTTTTATTTTAAACTTTGTTTTGAAAAAATTTTTATTTATAGACAAGTACAGGATAGTTCCAGCATGCATTTTTAGCCTTCTAATGTTAACACCTGATATAGTCATGGCACACTGATCAAAATAAAGAAATTAACATTGGTTCTATTCTAGGAATTACAGATTTTACTGTAGTTCAGTGCAAAATATGTTGAATAATTTTAATGCCACTTTGAGTCTAAATTTTTAAAGCATAACATATATGCAGACAAGATATAAATCATAAGTCTGCATCTTATTAACTTTTCACAAGGTGAACATATTTATGTAATCACTCCTGATAAAGAAAACAGAGCATCACCTCAACAGTAACTAGGATCCTGACTTGTAACTCTAAATATTATATATTAGTTTTGTCTGTTTTTGAAATTTATATATAAATGGAATTCTACTTTAAATTTTTAAATTAAGTTTATTTTAATTCCAGTATAGTTAACATACAGTGTTATATTAGTTTTATGTGCATAATATAGTGATTCAACAATTCTATATATGACTCTGTGCTCATCACTATAAGTGTACTCTTAATCCCCTTCACCTATTTCACCCGCCCCACCACTGACCTCCCCTCCAATGACCATCAGTTTGTTCTCTATAGTTAAAGGTCTGTTTCTTGGTCTGTCTGACTCACTCAACCAGTCTGTCAGGCTGTTAGCCCAGGCTCTGTACAATATTTATTCTTTCTCTTAATGGAATTCTACTTTATATATTTTTGTGTCTGGCTTCTTTGAGGCAATACTATATTTGTGTTATTATTTCATGCTGTTGCATATGAGTTATAGCCTGTTTCTTCTCGTTGCTATATTCTATTGTGAGAATAGACCATTTTTAATCCATTATATGACTGATAGACATATGGTCTGCTTCTTTCTCTTCTTTTGAAGGGGCCTATTATAAATAATGGTGTGTGAACATTCTTGTAAATGTCTTTTGGTGAACATGAGTGTGCATTTCTGTTGGATTTATACTTAGAAGGAGAGCTTCTGGGTCTCAGTGTGTGCTCATTTTCATATGCATATGAAGAGAACACTTTAGAAGTAATGCCAGACCATTTTCTAAAGGGTTATCAATTTATATTCCCAACACTAGTGCTTGAGACTTCCAGTTGTTCTGTAACCTGAACTTTGCTCCAGACAAGCTGAAAAGCTCCTTGAATGTTTTCCACCTCCTCATCTGTGCATAAGTGACCTCTATGCCTTGGAATCACTTTCTTAAGTGTCACCCAATACCCAGAGCTTAGTTTGGTGACACCTGGATGCACTTCCAACATTTTGAGCTTCTGTTTATTAAACCACATATTTCTTTGGCTTGTATTTTTCTGAGCTCTGATTTGGTCCCTGTCCTAAAACCCCTTCTCTGGCATCTCGACAGAAGTATTTCACCTCTCTTTCAAGTCTGTGGATCTGTTTGTTCCTCCTGGATCTCTCTCAGGAATCTGAGTCCTGTCCAACTTCTAGTGTGATACCAGGTACACAGTAGGTGCCAGAGGCATATCTTCAGAATATATAACAACCTCAGCCTTGGGTGTTAGACTTTGCTGGTTCTAACCAACTGTTTGCTTGCTCACTTAGTCTGACACTCTAGTTCCTGGGCTTTGACTACCCATTGAGAAATTCTCTACATAATCTTGCAGATTAATGGTTCAGCTGAATAGAAGATACTCATAAGATCTGGACACCAGTTGCTGGCTCCACTGATGATACCAGGGCTGGGCCTTTGTTTCTTCCTCTCTTCTTGAGGCACATCTTGGATACTCCCTGCCTTTCCTGTCCCTGTTAGTACTATCATTCAGACCTGTACTGGGAAATGTGAAGACCATATTGGCATGGTAAGAATTTGGACTGAGGTCTAAGCCTGTGGGAGAGTCATGCAATTTCATCTATTTTGGTAACAGAGAGGCTCCTTTTGATTAAAATATTCTTTCTTCTGAAAACATTTCAGACAGTGGTTCACAAAGTGTGAAGGAGCAGCAGAAGCATCAATTGAGAATGTATTACATTTCCAAGTTCAGGTCCACAAAATTAGCAACTCACGGAACAGAGAATAACAACTTGTATTTTAAGAAGACTTCCAGGAGATTCTGATAAATACTAGATTTAGAGAGCAACTACTATAGAGCCTTACTTTTTTTTTAATTGGAGGTCAATTTGCCAACATACAGTATTACACCCAGTGCTCATCCCATCAAGTACCCCCCTCAGTGCCCATCACCCAGTCACGGCATGCACTTGCCCACCTCCCTTCCACTACCCCTTGTTCGTTTCCCAGAATTAGGTGTCTCTCATGTTATGTCACCCTCACTGATATTTCCCATTCATGTTCTCTCCTTTCCCGATTTATTCCCTTTCACTATTTTTTTTATTCCCCAAATGAATGAAACTATATAATGTTTGTCCTTCTCTGATTGACTTCCTTCACTCAGCATAATACCCTCCAGTTCCATCCACGTTGAAGCAAATGGTGGTTATTTATCATTCCTAATGGCTGAGTAATATTTCATTGTATATATATACCACATCTTCTTTATCCATTCATCTTTCTATGGACACCAAGGCTCCTTCCACAGTTTGGTTGTGGACATTGCTGCTGTGAACATTGGGGTGCAGATGTCCTGCCGTTTTACTGCATCTGTATCTTTGGAGTAAATCCCCAGGAGGGCAATTGCTGGGTCATAGGGCAGATCTATTTTTAACTCTTTGAGGAACCTCCACACAGTCTTCCAAAGTGGCTGCACCAGTTCACATTACCATCAAAAGTACAAGAGGGTTACCCTTTCTCCACACCCTCTCCAACATTTGTTTTTCCTGTCTTGTTAATTTTCCCCATTCTCACTGGTGTGAGGTGGTATCTCATTGTGGTTTTGATTTGTATTTCCCTGATGCGAGTGATGCAGAGCATTTTCTCATGTGCTTGTTTGCCATGTCTGGGTCTTCTTTGGTGAAATTTCTGTTCATGTCTTTTGCTCATTTCATGATTGGATTGTTTGTTTCTTTGGTGTTGAGTTTAATAAGTTCTTTATCTGATAGGTCATTTGCAAATATCTTTTCCCATTCTCTAGGTTGTCTTGTTTTGTTGACTGTTTCTTTGGCTGTGCAGAAGCTTTTGATCTTGATGAAGTCCCAATAATTCATTTTTGCTTTTGTTCACCATGCCTTCATAGATGTATCCTGCAGGAAGTTGCTGTGGCCAAGTTCAAAAAGGGTGTTGCCTGTGTTCTCTAGGATTTTGATGGATTCCTGTCTCACACTTAGATCTTTCATCCATTTTGAGTTTATCTTTGTGTATGGTGTTTAAGAATGGTCCAGTTTCGGGATCCCTGGGTGGCACAGCGGTTTGGCACCTGCCTTTGGCCCAGGGCGCGATCCTGGAGACCCGGGATCGAATCCCACATCGGGCTCCCAGAGCATGGAGCCTGCTTCTCCCTCTGCCTGTGTCTCTGCCTCTCTCTCTCTCAATCTGTGTGACTATCATAAATAAATAAAAATTAAAAAAAATATATTAAAAAAAAAGAATGGTCCAGTTTCATTCTTCTGCACATGGCTGTCCAGTTTTACCAGCACCATTTATTGAAGAGATTGTCCTTTTCCAGTGGATAGTCTTTTCTGCTTTGTCAAATATTAGTTGACCATAGAGTTGAGGGCCCATTTCTGGATTCTCTATTCTGTTCCATTGATCTATGTGTCTGTTTTTGTGCCAGTACCACACTGCCCTGATGATCACAGCTTTTTAGTACAACTTGAAATTTGGCATTGTGATGCCCCCAGCACTGGTTGTCTTTTTCAATATTCCCCTGGCTATTTGGGGTCTTTTCTGATTCCACACATATCTTAAGGTTATTTGTTCCAACTCTCTGAAGAAAGTCCATGGTATTTTGATAGGGATTGCATTAAACGTGTAACTTGCCCTGGGTAACATTGACATTTTCACAATATTAATTCTTCTAATCCATGAGAATGGAATATTTTTTCATCTCTTTGTGTCTTCCTTAATTTCTTTCAGAAGTGTTTTGTAGTTTTTAGGGTATATATCCTTTACCTCTTTGGTTAGGTTTATTCTTAATTATTATTCCTAAGTATTCCATCCCTTTCTACCTTTCAGAACAGCTTTAGTAGAATAAGTATGGTTTCTTCTTTAAACATTTGAAAGAATTCCCCTGGGAAGCCATCTGACCCTGGACTTTTGTGTCTTGGGAGGTTTTTGATGACTGCTTGAATTTCCTCCCTTGTTATCGGCCTGTTCAGGTTTTCTATTTCTTCCTGTTCCACTTTTGATAGTTTGTGGTTTTGCAGAAATGCGTCCGTTTCTTCTAGATTGCCTAAGTTATTGGTATATAGTTGCTCATAATATGTTTTTGAAATCATATTTCCTTGATATATATATATATATATATATACACACATATATATACACACACACACATATCCTTTCCTTCCTCTCTCCTTTTTCATTCGTGATTTTATTAAGTTGAGTCTTTTCTCTTTTGTTTTTAAGAAGGCTGGCTAAGGGTTTATCTATCTTATTAATTCTTTCAAAAAACAAACTCCTGTTTTTTTTTATCTGTTCTACAGTTCTTCTGGTCTCTATTTCATTGAGTTCTGCTCAAATCTTTATTAACTGTCTTCTGTTGGGTGTAGGTTTTATTTGCTGTTATTTCTCCAGTTCCTTTAGATGCAAGGTTAGTTTGTGTATTTGAGTTTTTCCTATTTTTTGAGGGATGCTTGTTGAGATGTATTTCCCTTTCTTTTCTCTTTTTAAAATGTTTTTATTTATTTATTTTTAAGATTTTATTTATTAATTAATGAGAGAGAGAGTGAGAGAGGCAGAGACACAGGCAGAGAGAGAAGCAGGCTCCATGCAGGGAGCCTGCTGTGGGATTTGATCCAGAGTCTATAGGATCACGCCCTGGGCAGAAGGCAGGCGCTTAACTGCTGAGCCACCCAGGGATCCCTGTATTTCCCTTTCAGGACTACTTTTGCTATATCCCAAAGATTTTGAACAGTTGTATCTTCATTCTCATTAGTTTCCATGAATCTTTTTAATTCTTCTCTAATTTCCTGGTTGACCCTTTCATCTTTTAGCAGTATGCTCTTTAACCTCCAGTGTTTAAATTTCTTTGAAATTTCTTCTTGTGATTGAGTTATAGTTTCAAAGCATTATGGTCTGAAAAAATGCAGGGGACAATCCCAATCTTTTGGTATCCATTAAGACCTGATTTGTGACCTAGTATGTGGTGTATTCTGGAGAAAGTTCCACGTGCACTTGAGAAGAATGTATTCAGTAGCGTTTCAATGGAAAGTTCTGTAAATATCTGTGAAATCCATCTGGTCCAGTGTATCATTTAAAGCTCCTGTTTCTTTAAAAAAATAAAAATAAAACATAAAGCTCCTGTTTCGTTGTAGATATTGTGCTTAGAAGATCTGTCATTTGCAGAAAGTGCCATGTTGAAATCTCCCAGGATTAGTGTATTATTATCTAAGTATGTCTTTACTTTGGTTATTAATTGACTGATATACTTGGCAACTCCAACATTAGGGGCATAAATATTCATGATTGTTAGGTCCTCTTGTTGGATAGATCCTTTAAGTATTATATAGTGTCCCTCTTCATCTCTTACTACAGTCTTTGGGATAAAGTTTAATTTATCTGATATGAGGATGGCTACCCCTGCTTTCTTTTGAGGACCATTTGAATGGTAAATGGTTCTCCAACATTGCATTTTCAGGTTGTAGGTGTCCTTATGTCTAAAATGAGTCTCTTATAGACAGAAAATAGATGGGTCTTGCTTTTTTATCCAGTCTGAAACCCTGTATCTTTTGATGGGATCATTAAGCCCATTGACGTTCAAAGTTACTATTGAAAGATATGAATTTAGTGTCATCATGATACCTATTCAGTCCCTGTTTTTGTGGATTATTTCTTTGGGTTTCCTCTTTCTTTTACAGAGTCCCCCTCAATATTTCTTGCAGAGCTGGTTTGGTGGTCACATATTCTTTCAGCTTCTGCCTATCTTGGAAGTTCTTTATCTCTCCTTCTATTCTGAATGACAGCCTTGCTGGATAAAGTATTGTTGGCTGCAGGTTCTTCTCCTTTAGGACCCTGAATATATCCTGCCATTCTTTTCTGGCCTGCCAGGTCTCTGTAGAGAGGTCTGCTGTTAATGTAATATTTCTCCTCATATTAGTTAGGGATCGCTTGTCTCTTGCTGCTTTAAGGATTTTCTCTTTTTCTTTGGAATTTGCAAGTTTTTATTCAATGTCGAGGTGTTGGACAGTTTTTCTTGATTTTAGGGGTGGAAATCTCTCCATCTCCTGGATCTGAATGCCTGTTTCCCTCCCCAAATTAGAGAAGTTCTCAGCTATTATTTGTTCAAATATGCTTTCTGGTCCTCTGTCCCTTTCAGCACCCTCTGGAACTGCAATTAAACGTAGATTTTCCTTCTGAGGCTGTCATTTATTTCCCTTAACCTCTCCTCATGGTCTTTTAACTGTTTTCTCTTTTTTCCTCAGCTTCCTTCCTTGCCATCAACTTGTCTTCTATTTCACTCACTCTTTCTTCTACCTGATTAACCCTCATCATTAGGACCTCCAGTTTGCATTGCATCTCATTTAATTGATTTTTAATTTTGGCCTGATTAGATCTAAATTCTGCAGTCATGATGTCTCTTGAATCCTTTATACTTTTTCTAGAGCCACCAGTAGCTTTATAATTGTGCTTCTGAATTGGCTTTCTGACATCAAATTGTAATGCAGATTCTGTAACTCTGTGGCAGAGAGTACTGTTTTTGATTCTTTCTTTTGTGGGAGTTCTTTCTAGTCATTTTTCTCAGTGCAGAGTGGCTAAAAACAAGTTGTACTAGAAAAACGAAAGAAAAAAAAGGAGAGGTATCCTCTGGTTCTATATACTGTAAATCTCTCGACTTCCTTTGTAACTTCCTAGCGCTGCTCAGTAAAGAACTTGCTCTTCCCCTGTCCTTCCAGCTGGTCTTCTGGGGGAGGGGCTGCTGTGCTGATTCTCAAGTGTGTGCACCTGGGTGAGCTGCTCCACCCCCTGCCAGGTGCACTCCTCAGTGGGAGCCATTTATCCTGTGAGGCCCCTGTTACCTGATGGCCCTGCTCCATCCCAGGCACAAAGTGACATCAGGAGGAACAACACCACTGGTGTCAGCCAGCTCTCCAGCTCTGGAGTAAGCTCCTGCAGTAACTACGCAGTCTTCCAGTCCACACAAGCCTGGATGCTCCAGGGGTGGCAGGCGCTGATCTGCATAGCTTGGGGGCGCCCAGCAGCAGGAGAGTCCTTGCTGTCCTGAGCTCTCCTCACCTATCCCAGGGGGAGCACAGGATCCTGGGCTGTGTCCGCTGGGCGCCTTGGGATCTGGGGCCTGTGCATGTGGAATCACAGTCCTGGGGCCCCGGCTCCCGAAGGCAGCAGGGCACAGCCCCCTCTGCCCAGAGCCGCCGCCTCAGCTGCTCCCAAGGCCCTGCGGGGCCGCGCTCCAGCCCTTTACCGCACTCGGCCCACAGTCTGTGCCCCACTCTCCCCAGGGGCACACTTCCTCTGTTAGTGATCCCGGGAACCTGGAGGCTCCCTGCTCCTCCTGTTCCATTTCCCTGCTAAGCCCCTTTCCATCCGGGAAGAATTCGGTGTGGATTTTTAAAGTTTCAGCTTCTACAGGACTGGGCTTTCCTGTCCTGGAGGCTTTCACCACCTGGCCTTTCACGGCTCCTCCTGGGGGCCTCTCCCCCACTCGATTCATTCTTCTTTTTTTTTTTTTCCCCTGGTTCCCTACCTTGTTAGAAGTGCAAACTCTTCTCTCTGTCGTATTCCAGCTGTTCTCTCTTTAAACCTCAGGTCAAATTCATAGGTTTTCGGGATGATTTGAAAGTTATCTAGTTAGGTTGGTGGGGACAGGTGACTTGGGGACCCTAGTCCTCCGCCATATTGCCCCTCCCCGGCTATAGAGCCTTACTATTAAATGTGCATTCTCTGGGCTTGCAGAATCAAGAAGGCTTGGGAGTTTGTTAGAACTATCCAGGGGCCAAATTAGAATGAATGAGCACTTTGGGGAAGGAATGGCCCTCTGATACAACATATTCAAAGGAAAGCTTATTATTATAATCAAACTATAAAATATATCATGTTTGACTGATTATGTTTTGAAAGCACAAAGTTCAAATTATAGTGATGATCTCTGATTCACATGGATCTCAGTCAACATAGATTGATTTATATTCCTATATTCAATAATGGAGTTACACATGTATAGAGTCATGTTTTTTGATCTTAGAGTTATCTCTAAGATCCATACTCAGCTACTTACCTTATTAAATTTCTTGTAAATTTCAAAGAAAATATAGCGATACACGAAGGTTCTCACTTTCCATGAGGTGGTCTCCAAAAGGAAAATCAAAAGGAAGAAAATAAATCCCGTGACAGCCATTGCAATTAAGTATCTTCCTATTGCATCATCTTCTAAACTATACACATTCATCTCAGTTACTGATGTCAACAACAAAGAAAAAAGATAATTAAATTAAAAGTTAAAAAAATCAATGAATTTAATTCTCATTAAAATTAAATTAATTAAAAATTAATTCAATGAGAAAACTCTAAGAAGTCAACAAACTGGAAGTAGTATAGAATCAAATAGAGTGGTTATCAAATAAGCACAAAATTACTATATTCAATGGTATGCTTAATAACTTTATAAGTCATGCAAAATATGTTCAAGATCCTTTAAGATACTTTAATTCCATGAATTTTATCTTGCTATAGTTCTAGGCATCCATTATCAATATGGTACTAGACAGCCAGAACCATTGGGTTCATGCCTGCTCACACTAGAGTACTGGGTAACAGCAGAGGTTCTCCTTGCCCCCAAATATGTTTTCCTCTGAAAATACTTCAGAGAATGGTTCTGAAAGTGTGGAGCAGTGGCAGTGGAATCACCTGGAATGTGCTACATATGCAAATACTCTTACCTGCAAGGGAATACTAATATTTCAACTAAGTTGGAAGTGCTCAAAAGCTGACACTTTTTCTATGGCTTATGAGAAAAAATTAATAATTACAAGGTTCTAAATTCATGATTAGGAAAACAGTAGGCTCATCAGGAAGGTGAAGATGATCAATTCAACCTTTTTCACTGTTAAAAAACTTTTTATTGGGATCCCTGGGTGGCGCAGTGGTTTGGCGCCTGCCTTTGGCCCAGGGTGCGATTCTGGAGACCCAGGATCGAATCCCACATCGGGCTCCCGGTGCATGGAGCCTGCTTCTCCCTCTGCCTGTGTCTCTGCCTCTCTCTCTCTCTCTCTCTGTGACTATCATAAATAAATAAATAATTAAAAAAAACTTTTTATTAACATATTATCTACGTATATAGAAATTCACAAGTGTAGGACTCAATGAATTTTTACAAATTGAAAATACCTATGTAGGCAGCAATATATTTTGTTGTTTTAAAATTCAACCATATTCTATTTTATCTTATTTTTTTACTGTTATCATCTTGTATACTTTTATAGGGATAGCTGTAGGCATTATATTATGCTAGTTATCACAGTCATGGTGTCTTTCTTTTACCAGTTTTTAGTGAAGGATAGAAAACTTTCTATGATTTACATCTCCTTAATCTCCCCATTTCTAATTGTCTTAGGTATTTTCTCTACATACATTGAGAACATTATTAGACAATGCTATTATTTTTACTTTAACTGCCAAACTCAGGAAAACTCAAGAGGAGAAAGTATATTGTATTCATTCATATTTTTACTCTCCATTATTCCTTCTGCTTTCTTGATGTTCCAAAATTCCTCTTTTATCATTTCATTTGTGTTTATAGAACTTTTGTTAGCTATTCTTTTAGAGTTTCTACTGGTTACAAATTCCTGTAGATTTTCTTCATTTAAAAATGTCATTTCCCCTTCATTCCTGAAGGATATAGAATTTTCTATGTATACAGAATTTTGAGTTGACAGCTCTTTTATTTCAGCACTTGGAAATCATGCTGTGCTACTTGCGCTGGTCTTCATGGCTTCTGATGAGAAACCTACAAATTAGGAGAACTGTTTCTCCTTTGTAGATAATGTGTTATTTTTCTGTATCTGCTTTCAAGATGTTTTTCTTATCCTTATTTCAAAGTTCGATGATGATGTCTCTTGGCGTGACTTCTTTGGTTCTAACCTATTTGAAGTTTATTTAGCTTTTTGAATCTGTAAGTTTATATTTTTTATTTTATTATGTCTCTTTAAATTGAGATATAATTGATATATTAGTTTTGAGTATATAACATAATGATTTGATATTTGTAGGGTTTTTTCTTGTGATGAGAACTTTGAAGATATACTCTTTTAGTAACTTGTAAACATATATATATATATATATATATACAATACAGTATTATTAACTATAGTCATCATGCTGTATATTACATCTCCATCACTTATTTTATAACTGGTAGTTTGTACCTTTTGTACCCCTTCATCCATTTCACCCATCCCAATCCCCTGTCTCTGGCAACCATTAATCTATTCTCTAGGAGTTCAGTTTTTCTTTTTAGATTCCACATATAGGTGAGATCATATGTTATTTGTCTTTCTATGACTAATTTCACTTAGCATAATGCCCTCAAAGCCTATCCATGCTGTTCCCAATGGCAAGAATTCCTTCTTTATGCCCAAAAAATATCCCATTGTGTGTATGTAAACATATATGCATATATATATATGCATATATACATAAATGTATGTTTTCTTATCCATTCATCTATATGGAGATTCTTTCCCATCAGAAAATGCAATATGCATATAAGTTGTGAATCTTAGCTCTAACTTGTACAAGTTGTGTGACAGAGTAAATTATTCAATTTTGTATAAACTTTAGTTTCCTCAAAGTGAGAATAACAACATATAACTTGATGGTTATTGTGAGGATTCAAAATAATATAGGTAGAGCTATTTACATCCAATAAGTAATCAACCAGTAGTATCTGATGAGGTGAGTCCCAAATACTCACTTGCTTTACTACAATTTACGAAGGCAGGAATGTTTGCTGATGAACACACTATCTTTGTCTCTTGGTTATCATAATATTTGCTGATGCTCATCCCAAAGTTATGTATGGGTATCACCATCAGTGAATTAAGTAGAAGGCTTTCAGAAGGTTTTTGGCCTATGATTAAGAAGATAACATTAACATGCTTTATACAAAATGAATTGCACCAGGAAACAAAATCTTCCCAAATTAAACTGAGAAAATTATAAAGCCATATTATTATCTTCACAATACTCTCATTTCTGGCCACTAAGTATATGATAATGTCTTGTAACATAGTTTATGTTGATAATAACAGCACTGGAAAATCCTTTTGGCAAAGTTGATACCCATATAACCTGTCTTCTGCCAACTGATGTGAACAGGAAATGCATACTGATTTCTCATTCTTCTGATCTTATATGATGAATATAGAAACAAGTTGTGGTAGGAAATTTAGCCTATGACAACAGTGGCAAAGATATATATATATATATATCAGTTGAAAGGAGATACATCTTCAGAGAACCAAGCTTAAAGCTCACTTAGGTTTCTCTAAATATTAATGTGTATAATAGTTGATGAATAAACATGAAGAGATATAAAACATGATTATGGGTTAAGGTTGTGAATGGTCATTGTAGGACTTTAAGACTGAGCTCAGATTATTGGTAGCAAAGATAAAATGATACATCTGAGCAAAAAACATATTTGTAAGACACTTTGACAGAAGAGAGGTGACCAGTCAATGATAACAGAGAATGAGTGAAGTTCCTAAGATATAAATTTTCTAAGTGGTAAAGTCATATCAAGCCTGCCCCAAAGAGGGTAACAATTGGCATATATGCATATAATCTAGTATCCAGAAAGAATAATTCTGAACATTGGTTGGCCACTTGAGTAGATGCCAAAAATAACAAGGAGCTAGTGTTTAACTAAATGTTTAACTATAATTAAAGTATTTTAGCCTCTCTCCAAAGAATACATAAATATCCTCTTACTTTTAGGAGTAGAGGAAGATCTTCCTACATAAAGTAACTTCCTAAGAAAAGTAATATGATTCCTTAGCTAACAAACTGTTGAAGGATCCCATATGAATGGGGTGTGAAGGGATATAAAAACAGAAAAAATGTGTTGTAAATGCATGGATAATATTTAAAAATACTTATCTTCTAGTTTAGCATGTGTGTGAACCAATAAGAGTAGAATACCAATCAGCCAAACTGGATACAATCATAAAGAGTGTGGCCACCTTGTATGTAATGGAATACTGACCCTTTCTGTAGGCTCTAGAGAAAAGCAGAATTACTATCTGCTGTTGTGGTTTGCCTCTCTATACATTCTCCATATCTCGGATAACAGTGTCCTGATTTTCACATCATCTCTGAATAAGGAGTCTAATTTCTTCTTTTCTAATCTCACATCCTTTATTTTAATCTATTACTACATTGATCAGGACCTTAGGTGTAATGTTGATTTTAAAGGGAATGTTTTAAATAATATAGAATTGTGTATGATATTCATAAATGCTTTTTGTCAAGTTATGGAAGTTTCTTCCTAGTTATTAAAAAAATGCTATAATGGGGCACCTGGGTGGCTCAGTCAGTTAAGCTACTGCCTTCACTCAGGTCATGGTCCCAGTGTCCTGGGATGAAGCCCTGCATATCAGGCTTCCTGCTCAGGGGGGTATCTGCTTCTTCCTCTCCCTCTTCCTCTGCCTTTGCCCCCAGCTTGTGCTCTCGCTAACTCTCTCTCTCCCAAATAAATAAATAAAATCTTTCTTAAAATGCTATAATGAATTGTTGGATGTTTTTGAGTGATTTTTGCATATACCAAGGTTTTCACCCATTAATGTATTAATGTTCTGAATTACATTAATTGACTTTCTGAGTCTCTTATTATTCCATTAAGTCTACCCTGCATACAGAAAAAAATCCAATTTGGTCATAATGAATAACCTTTTCTATACTTTGCTGAATTCAGTTTGCAATATTCTGTTCAGAATTTTTGTATCAAGGGGCATCTAAGGTGGCTCCGTGAGTCTGACTCTTGATTTCGGCTTAGGTCATGATCTCATGGGTTGTGGCATCAGGCCCCAAATTGGGATCCACACTCAGCAGGGGATCTACTTGAGATTTTTTTCCTCTCTGCTCCTCCCCACAATTGGTTACTCTCTCAAATAAATCTTTTTTAAAAAGAATTTTTGCATCTATATTTAAGAATCACATTAGTTTGATATTTTCCTTTTTTCTATTCTTTTCTACAATGTCAAAGTCATACTAACTTCATAGAATGAGAGGCTGTGTTTTGCCTGCTGTTCTCTAGAAGGGTTTCTATGAGATTAGAATTCTATTTTATTGCAAGTTTCATAAAACTTACTAATACAGCAATATGGGCCTTATGTTTTCTTTGTAGAAAGATTTAAATTCTTGAATGGCTTATAAGACCATTTACAGTTTCAAATTCTTGAGAACAAGTTGGGAAGTTATTTCTATACAACTCTAATTATTCTAAATATTCAAATGTATTACCTTAAAATTATTTATCATATCATCTTGTCTTCCTAATGCCTCAGCATCTATGTCTTCACTTTATTCCTAATACTTCTTATTTTGACCTTTCCTTTTTTTACTTTATCATTTTACCAGAATTGGGCCAGTATGATAATCTTTCCAAGAACCCATCTTTGGTGATTTTGGTATTCTCTTGTATTTTTGCTTGCTATTTATTTAGCTTCTACTTTTATCCTTATTTTTTCTTGGATTTATTCTGTTGGATAAGTTATATATAGACTTGAATTTTTCTTTGACTAGTTACTTTTAAGTGCATTTTTAAAATTCCAAACGTACAGTTCTGTTAGTTTTTACTAACTTCATGAAGTGAGTTGATAAATATTCCCTCTTTCTCTATTTTCAGAAAGATTTTGCACAATATTGTTTTTTTTCTCTTAAAAGTTTATAAGACGGTACCAGTGAAATGATCTAGGCATAGAATTTTTCTCTGGGGAATATTCTGATAACAACTTAATTGCCTTTATATATAGGGAGTGTGATAAAATAAAAAATATATTTGGTCTTTGTCCTCAGAGCTCCTAAAATTCTTGGAATTTAGTAAGTGCTGAGTGTCTTTTGTTATTCCTAAGAAATCTTTTTGGACCATACCTGAGATTATGTTAATGGGCTGACTCACATTGAGGCCCCTAGATAGCTTCAGAATAAGAGCTGCTGCCAGAAAAACCAACCAGGTGTTTAGGGAGCTGGTACCTTCAGTCCCAGCTCCAAACCTATGGGAGGGGGAAAGGGACTGGAGACTTAGTTTAATTTTCTGCCCAAGATTTTACCAATCATGCCAACATAATTCATTAACTCAGAAGATGAACATAATCAGTATGGTGAGAGGGTGTCAGCCCAGAGAGGACATAAACACCCTGTATACTGCTCCACCTGATATCTTGGTATATGCATCTCTTCCATTTGAATATTCCTGAGTTAGATGCTTTATGATAAAAGTGTAATCACAAATATAACATTTTCCTGAGTTTTGTGAATCATTGAAGTGAATTAATGAACCTGAAGAGGTGGGAACCCTCATATTTGTAACCAGGTGAGACAGAAGTGCAGGCACCCTGGGGAACCAGGACTTCCAGCTGGAACCTGAAGCAAGGCAAGTCTTTTGGGACTAACTCTTTAACCTGTGGAGTCTGTGCTAATTATAATAGGTAGTATCGGAATTAAATTGTAGGACACCCATTTGATATCAGAAAATTGGTGTTGAAAACCAATTTTCAACCAGTGATAGGCGATCACTGAGATTTTAGTGTTCATCAAAGAATTTTGCCATTTCATCTAAGTTGACTTTGTTGGCATAAAGTGCTATGTGATAACCTCTGTCTTTTTAATGCTTCGAGGATCTGTAATAATGTTCCCTCTTTCATTCCCAGTTTTAGGAATGTGTACTTTCTCTTCCTTTTCTTGGTCAGTCTCACTAGGGGTTTACCAATTTTATTAATTTTGTGAGAGGACTTCTTGGCCTTCTCTCCTTAAAAAACCACTTAAAGCTAAACATTTATCAAAAGTTGTTATGCTAAATTTTAATTATCATTATGTTCAAGTAATTTTCAAATTTCAGTTGTGATTTTATTTGATGAATGTGTTATTTGAAGTGTCTGCCTTTTAATTTATATTTAATGTAATTATTGATATGGCTTGCTCTATTTTTATTTTGCTATTTGTTTTTGGTTTATCCCACCGCTCGCTCATATATTCCTTCTTTGTTAACTTTATTGGGGGATTAATTGAATAGCCTTCAGTGTGGTTTTCTTTGTATTTATCCTGCTTGAGGTACACTGAGCATCTTGAATCTGTAGTTTTAGATCTTTTACAAAACTTTGGAAATTCTAATTCATATGTCTCAAATATATCTTTATGCTCCATTCTTTCACTTTTCTATTACATATATGATAAACCTTTCAATATTGGCCACAGAGGTTACTGAAGCTATATACATATTATTTCAATCTCTTTTTCACTTTTATTCTGATTTTATAATCTCAATTGATCATCTTTCAAAGTATTTGTATCTTTCTTACTGGATGCTAAATCCATCCAATATTTTTAATTTTATAATTTATGTATTTTATAGTTTCTATATTTCTACTAAAATTTCCTATCATTCATTAATAGAATAATTTCCATGGGCATTGTAATAGCTGCTTTAAAATCCTTATCTCCTAATAATGATATTTATATCATTTAATAATCTGCATTTCATTGATTTCCTTTTCAATTATGATTCACATTTTCCTTTCTTTACACATCTAATAATTCTGATTGCATTCTGGACATTTTGACTTTTATGTTGTCAAGATTCTTTCATTTTCCTCTGAAAAATTTGCTTTAGCAAGCAGTTAACTTGATAGCAATCAAACTCTGTTTCCCCTGCAGTAAGCAGCAAGTGGAAAATCAGTTCAGTTGCTTTATCCTCAGTCTGCTTATATTTCTCCTCTGGAAATATTCCATAAAGAGATTTTGGAGTGAACCTCTGTGGTCCCCTCTTCTTTATTTTAATTTAGAGAATGCTGCAGCAATCTCAAATTATGTGTTCTGATTCTTAAACTAAGATTGCAGGTTTCTATCAGAGTTTAGCTATCCCACACCTCCAAACTATGCCTTTTCCTTAGGGAAAAAGTGACAGAAATGAAAAACTCACACAATGCTTTTTCAAATGTGAACTCCCTTCCAGTTTCTGCCTATCTTCAGTCAAAATAAAGTACCTTTAAATTTTTTTAAAAAAATTGTCAATAGTGGGATTGGGGCAAGATGGCGGAAGAGTAGGGTCCCCAAATCACCTGTCTCCACCAAATTACCTAGAAAACCTTCAAATTATCCTGAAAATCTATTAATTCGGCCTGAGATTTAAAGAGAGACCAGCTGGAATGCTACAGTGAGAAGAGTTCGCGCTTCTATCAAGGTAGGAAGACCGGGAAAAAAGAAATAAAGAAACAAAGACCTCCAAGGGGGAGGGGCCCCACGAGGAGCCGGGCTGAGGCCGGGGCGAGTGTCCCCAGGACAGGAGAGCCCCGTCCCGGAGGAGCAAGAGCTGCACCAACCTTCCCGGGCGGAAAGGGGCTCGCAGGGAGTTGGAGCAGGACCCAGGAGGGCGGGGATGCCCTCGGGTTCCCCGGGACAGTAACAGCAACTGCGCACCCAGGAGAGTGCGCCGAGCTCCCTAAGGGCTGCAGCGCGCACGGCGGGACCCGGCGGGACCCGGAGCAGCTGGAGGGGCTCGGGCGGTGGCTCCGCGGAGGGGGCTGCACGGCCCCGGGAGCAGCTCGGAGGGGCTCGGGCAGAGGAAGAGGCTCCGTGCGGAGGGGGCTGCGCGGTTCCAGGAGCAGCTCGGGGAGGCTCGGGCGGCGGCTCCGCGGAGGGGGTTGCGCGGCCCGGGAGCACAGGGCGCCTGGACACAGCCCAGGATCCGGCCTCCCCCGGGACAGGCAGAGGCCGGGAGGGCCCAGGACAGCAAGGACGCTCCTGCCCCAGCTGAGCAGATCAGCGGCCCCGCCCCGGAGCCTCCAGGCCCTGCAGACGGAGAGCTCCGGAGTTACTGCCTGAGCTGAATCCAGGTTTCCAGAGCTGCCCCGCCACTGGGGTTGTTCCTCCTGCGGCCTCACGGGGTAAACAACCCCCACTGAGCCCTGCACCAGGCAGGGGCACAGCAGCTCCCCCAACTGCTAACACCTGAAAATCAGCACAGCAGGCCCCTCCCCCAGAATACCAGCTAGACTGACAACTTCCAGGAGAAGCCAAGGGACTTAAAGTACACAGAATCAGAAGATACTCCCCCGTGGTTGTTTTGCTTTTTGATTTGTTTCCTTCCCCCACCTCCTTTTTTTCTCCTTTCTTTTTCTTTCTCTTTTTTTTTTTTCGTTTTTTTTTCTTCCTTTTTTTTCTCTTTCTCTTTTCTTTTCTTCTTTTTTAGATGCAACTACAACAATTCTTATTAGAAACTTAATAGCTTAAGGGGCTGGGTGAAGAGGGGCTAAATGAGTGATGGGTATTTTTTTTTTTTATTTATGATAGTCACATAGAGCGAGAGAGAGAGAGAGAGGCAGAGACATAGAGAGAGAGAGAGAGAGGCAGAGACATAGGCAGAGGGAGAAGCAGGCTCCATGCACCGGGAGCCTGACGTGGGATTCGATCCCGGGTCTCCAGGATCGCGCCCTGGGCCAAACCGCTGCGCCACCCAGGGATCCCTGATGGGTATTTTTTAATAATGATTTTATTTATTTATTTATTCATGAGAGACAAAGAGAGGGGCAGAGACAGCTCCCAGTGGGGAGCCCGATGTAGGACTCGATCCCAGAACCCCAGGATCTCACTTGAGTCAAAGACAGGTGATCAACCACCAAGCCACCCATGTGCCCCAGTGATGGGTATTAAGGAGGGCACTTGTGATGAGCACTGGATTTTGTATTAAGTGATGAATCACAGAATTCCACTCCCAAAACCAATGTTATGCTATTTATTCATTAACTAGAATTAAATAAAAACTTAACAATAGAAAAGAAATTTTATATCTTAAATGGTTATAGATTCCAAAGAAGGCTTAAAATCATGTAATATTTGACTTTACAAATAAGTACATAAGTTAAATCCAAAGTAAATAGAAATAAAGAAAAATAAATATAAGAACAGAAATCCCCACAATAGGACACAAAAAATAAATATTAATAAAACCAAAAGGTAGCTCTTTAAAAGGATTAAAATATTGGTAAAAATCCTGACAAAGACTGATGAGAGGGAAAGGTTGGGAGAGAGTAAGTGAATACAGCAATATCAGCAATGGATGAGCAGATGTGAATGCTTATCTACAGACCTGAAAGGATCACAAGAGAATGTTAGGAACAACTTAATGCCAATAGTTTCAGAAATGTAGATGAAATGCAAAACTTCTTTGAAAAGAAAACTTTTCAAAAATTTTACAAGGTATGAGAAATATTAATAGATCTATATTATAGACAAATTAAATTTATGATTAACAACAAAACTACACACACACACACACAAATCTCTAAGCTCTGAGGATTTCACTGATGAGCCCTATCTAATATTTTAAAAAGAAAAAATATCCATTTTACAAAAAATTCTGACTTTAGGCCTACCATTTCAAGTAACTGAATTTCTGGCAGCAATTCAAATAAGCAAAGAAATAAATTCTCTTCTAAGATCTCCAGAAAGGGATGGAGCCTTGCAGATAGCTTGGTTTTAGCCCAATGAGCCCTTTGATAGATTTATGATCTATAGACCTGTAGGATAATATATTTGTATAATCTACTATGTTTGCAGCAATTTAGTACCACAGTAATAGAAAACTAACACAGAGACTAATTGACAGCAATGTTACTAACTCAGTAAATGAGCACCAGAGTATAAATCCTTCTACATGTTTCTTAGTCTACTATTCAGAGATCAGTTCTTCCTCATGTGGCTTAATATTGCTCATTGAAGAGGTATGCAAGGAGTACTAAAATAGGTTTCTGGGCAGCCCGGGTGGCTCAGTGGTTTAGCGCTGCCTTCAGCAAAGGGCGTGATCCTAGAGACACAGGATCGAGTCCCACATCAGGTTCTCTGCGTGAGCCTGCTGCTTCCTCTACCTGTGTCTCTGCCTCTATGTGTGTGTGTGTGTGTGTGTGTATGTGTGAGATGAATAAATAAATAAAATATTTTTTTAAAAAATAAATAAATAAAATAGGTTTCTAACTCACTCAGGGAATTTTTTCATGGGAGGGCAAGGCCTAAGGTCAGTTAATGGGTTAGGAGCCTATTCCTCTCAGTCTCTGCAAGACCTAGTATGGCTGAATTACTTAAAACAGATCTAGTTAATATTTACAGGGTCATTTAATAAAGGAGAGGCAGCATCTATATTCCAAGAAACTGCTCTTTGCCATCATTGCCAGTGTAGTCAATGTCTCCATAATCTCAAAGTCAAAGGAGGAAAAATGAAAGAATAACTATTGTACAGAGCCTGAACTTACAGCCTGAAGGACAGGGTTAGTGAAAATGTTAGTGTCTTAATTGTTTGCACTGTACCCAACATAATGCCTATAATATTTGTGGCACTTATTAAAGGTTATTAACTTACAAGTAGTGTAAGTTTTCCCTGGAAACCCAGAACCAAACAACTTTGTAATGTTCTTATCTTCAAGGCCATATTTCTTTTTTATGCCACTAGAAAGGGGTAAATGGTGTGATGTCCTCACCTGATATTTCGGTTACTATTACATTCAATATTACGCTGAAAACTCCTGCACAGTACTGGAACATGACGAGCTTGATGTAGGCACTGGTATGACTAGAAAAAAGGAAACTTATCAGGTATGTGAAGGGAATGACAGCCCAGCCAAACAGCATGAAGATGAACAATGTATCCAGAAAGCGGTAATTCTTGGTCAGTGCATCCAATCCAGATAATAGGAATACCATCTGAGAGAGAGAGAGAGAGAGAGAGAGTAAACAAGTCAAGTCAAAGTAGAAAAACTATGCAATGCCTAAGAATTCAATCTAATCACTTAGAAAAGAGAAATAATCCTCCTTTGTTAGAACACGTAAGTATTTATTAATCAAATAATTTTGTCCATGAGTATGGCTATGAGGTTCTTCTACTTCTCCCTCAGGTGAGCATATACCCTCTACTTGCCTTTCTACTTGTTTTCATATACTTGAAACGGTTCCATTTTGTTCTCCTTGAAGAAGATCAAAGTATATTCTTTCTTCCCCTTCCTCTAAGCCCAAATAAGGCAATTCTCAGTATTTCCAGAAATGAGATCACCTAATAGAAAAACTTTTTTTTTCCCCAAGATTTCCATTCTGGCAGCTGTAAGCTGTGCTAAAGACCTACCCTCCGTGGCCTCCCATTTTTAGATTCTTCCTGTTGACTATACTCTGTTTTCCTACTCCTTTTTCCATCTCAGTCACTCAGTTGAGAAGCACACAGGGAAACTCAAAGTTAGAGGGGATCTAAGTAAGAGAATAGAGAACTTATAGAGCTATTACAGAAAATAAATTTCCAGAAATCTACATCACACAAGTTATTAACTGGTTTCTCCAAATATTCCAGAATTATTTATTTTGAGCTATTAAATGATTATGTAGCAAGATCCTTGAAAAGTGGATGGTAGAGTTAAGCTAAGGATAGCTACTAGTGATTGAAAGCAGGGTACCAGTGGTAGTAGAAAAAGCAACAAAAAAATGAACATAACATAGATGAAAGTATTTAGGTATTATGGGCATGGTACATTGCTTCTGTCATCACAGACTTTCAGTCTCAAGAGAAATGCAATGCATGTAATTACTTAGGTAGAATTTCGGGTGACCTACATATTTTTTTGTTGTTGTTGTTGAAAGACAATGTTTAGGGATTTCACTAATTGTAAAATGTACATTTTTTTAAATGTACATTTTTGAGTAGAAAGACTCAACACTGTAAAAATGTAGATATTTCCCAAATCAGTCTACAAACAAAAATATCAATGAGATATTTAGCTGAATGATTTTAAACTTTATTTTGAAATGTAACACATTAAAAAATGCACAAAATACAGATGAACAGATCACTGAATTATTACAAAACAAACACTGCTGTGAAATCACCAAAGAGAGAAAGGAGGGGCAAGATGGCGA